>NW_020188969.1:803257-810308 GCF_900000015.1 Plasmopara halstedii
TATTTATTTGGATTTTAATATATATATTTAGTATATTTAGGAAAATCTTCTAAAATTAAAATTAATGATCAGTTTTGAATTTAAACCGAAGAGGGCTCTTGGTTCTGTGCCTTTGACTAACATGCATATCTCAGGTACAAAACGTCTCTACATAAGACGATTCGGTGTAAGTTGATTTCGTATCGGAGTCTAGAGTTCTTTATTAATCAGGCCACACTTATCGCCTGCCTGGCACACAAAGTCATGACTTTTGAATTCGATAGAACTAAGATACAGCAAAAAACTTGATATACAGATGAGCAAATTCATGTCGATAACATGTTGAATGGCGCGGCGCAGAAGAACGCGGAGGATCAGAAAACATCAGGATGGATGGTCTGGTGGCTCGACCTGCTAATGCTTGCTGGGGAAACAACTTAAGCATAGGAGCGAGAAAATGATGCTGTGTTTGACATTTCGTGTCGTCACTGTACCGTTTCATTTAAGTTTTAAGCCAGAGTCTGTGTCTGTAGAGGAAACAAAATCAAGCAAAGGTCGGTTGAACACGAGTTTCTATTTAAGAACGGCTCACCAGAGCCTGGAGGTGCAGAGAAGGTGGTGGTAGCGTTCGATGTCGCTGCAGCTGAGAATGCGGCTGTAGTGACGCTTAAAAAGTAGTCTACGGACAGAGCGTGACAGCATAGTCATATGGTAGCTTCAACACTTTTGAAAGATGAGATCGCGGGAATAGCGACCACGTAGCTCGCGCTTGGCGCGACGATGAGGTAATAAAGCTTGCGGGGAGTCTGCAAGCAATATTGTGCCCTCGACGGGATCTTTGGGACCAAAGTGATTTTACAAACGTTTACACGCGTTATGGCCACAGCGAACGGATAAAGTGTGTGGCGCCTAGACAAGATTCAATTGCACTACGAGAACAGTCTGTTAAGGACCTGTCTCAGCCGGTTGTATAAGGAACATATCTCTACAATCGATATTAACTCGCAAGAGACACGAATGCAGCAAATTAAATCGGTACCGGCTGGTCGATATCGAATTAGAGAAGTCTTGGAGCGTGGGAATGGCTGTACTGTCTGATTTGAGTCACAGCTTTCCAGCCACGCCATGCCATGCCTAAAATAAGGTCGTATCTCGAATATAAATCAATGACTTGATAAATTTTTAATTCGTCAAGGGCCCTAAACTTTACTTGCATTGAACTTTTGAGACTTGATCAGTGCCCCCCACCGCAATATGCACAGATATCGTATTATCTTACATGTCTCTGTATATAGGCTACTGTCTTTGACGATCTTACATCGTCATAACTGCAAGATGTACCAAGGAAACGCTTAAACATTCCATGGCTCTGCAAAGCGCATGACAAACATTCAGGAAGTTTAGGCGATCAGCCTCACCACTCTCAAATTGAGTCGGCTCATATTAAGATTACATTCCATAGACAACAACTTCTTTGAAAAGCAATATAATTCGTTTTTTAGCAAGCTGCTCTGTGCCTACTAAGGTTTAACATTTTCTCGTGAAGGACTCATCATCTGCATTTTAACGGGACTCCAACCTTTCAAGCCTATCAACCTAAGCCAAGGGGGCACGCAAGGCGCAGAACTTTTGTACTGCCGCGAATAAAAACCGAAGGGTGCCATGGAGCTGCTACACAACTAATAAATTTCGGGTGGTTCTTTCTCAGCGTGGCTGAGATCCATTGACGCTAGCACGCACTAAGAACTTACATTTCTAACACTCCATCTCACTGTTGCAGAGCGTAGGGTAAGCTCCTCACTGAATATGACACCCACTACTCCCTTAAGGTGATAATCGCAATCGCCCAGGGAAAGGGTAAGAAGCCAGCGATAAGTCTGCTTAATATCAGGATACCGGCCGTCTTAACTTTTCTCGATCAAGGAAAGAGCTTTTCACTATTTTAGCTTTTAAAGTCTGAAGGATCACACAAGTGGTCCTACGGTGGGAGCCCTCCTTTATGTTTTTACTTACTGTTTGTTTTTCATCAATCACAACTCCATTTTCATCAAGAGCCTCGTCTAGAACTTCAAAGTTAAAAACATCAGCATCCAGACTACTGTCACCGTTCATTTTTGTAGCGTTCTCGTTTACGTCATGTCGAGCAACAGACCAGTCTTAGTAGGTTTCTCTAAAACCATGAGAAAACTAATGACAGCGTCTCCTTAGATCCATGCCCATCCCAAGAACACACCGAATTCACTGACGGTGGCCTGGAATTACCACATTTGGTGTATGTCAGCCGGGTAACGGCATAACTGAAAACAACACACCCGGCATGGCTGTATGTGCTGGCAGGTAGATGACAAAAACGAAGTGTTGAAACTTCTGTTGTGGTCATCCATTTGATTTTATTATAACGGGGTGAATGATTGTAGTTTTGAAGGCACTATATGGGACAAGACTCTAATCAGAAAAATCCATTAAGCCAGCATTTTGCACAATACAGTGTATATGGCAGGTTTATAAATTACGAAATTTGACAATAATTTCGTCTCAACACTTCTGCTGAGGTGACTGGTGCACTAATGCTTTAGCATACATTGAAGTAGTGTCTTTTTTGAGACAGCCGCTTTGAATTTGCATGGTATCTTCAACGAGAAGTTCTTCATACTTGGTGAACGTGATGATTTCAGAATCAGAATCAGACTCAGATTCACTAACACCGATATAAATGCGATAAATTAGTGTAAGAAAAGTTACCATAAATGATACGTACCTGTTGCCTGATAATAAATTATTATCATACGTTTTGCGAAGCGCACGTAGATGTTGAAGGTGTGTTCTCAGTGAAGACGTTAAGTGATATATCTGCATCGATGCCACAGCAGCATCCATAGATTCAGCTTGCTGTCTAGGTTGTCACGCATAATAAATCAAGTATATGAAACCTAGATCCATATAATATATCCGCTGTACCTCTTCAGTTCCGTGATGACCCGCCTCGCCAGCGTTGCAACATTTTCGTGCTGCTTTACACTTGAATCGCGATCGCTGCTTATAGCGCACAGCTCGCTTTCTACTTCTCTAAGCTGATTTAAAGCCGTCTCTGTCGCCGTTTTTAAAATTTTATTTGAGTGAGCTAGCTCGCTAGAATGGCAACGTTCCGCTTTCAACTGCTTAAGAAGCTCGCTCCGTTCCACTACAAGGCTCTTGTTTCGGGCTTCCGTATCAGCCAATACCGCAACCTTTTGTTCAATGTCGTGAATACGACAGGTAAGCTCTTTTTGAAGCGCTTGTGTTTGTAAGACATGCATCAGCTCTTCTACCGCTAAACTTCCGTCAGTGCTGTCCTCTTCAAGCTTACGAAATTCTAATCTTATATCTTTGGTATTTTGTCGTAGACGAGTCAAATCAGTACGAAGTTGATAATTCTCCGCTTCAATTTTCTGTTGGTCTTTTACCAGAGCTTTAAAACGGCTGTCAGCTGCTTGCTGACAACAGCTTATCGCCTCGTTCAGCTTCTTCTTATCGTCCGCTAGTGTCTTCACTTGAGCTTTTAATGTCGTCACTAATTTTTGGCACACGCTCGGCATCGAAATCATCTGGTCATCTGCAACGGCAGATTCGACAGTCTTCACATTTGGCTCTCTCAAACAGGACATTTCCGAGGCATCTTTCAGCTGCTGCAGCTCATATTGTACCTCGCTTTTCAGCCTAACTGTTTTCTGGAATTCATCTTCTAATTCACTTTTGGCATCTTTAACATCTTGCAGCTCTCGACTCAAAGCCTCCGCAACATCTCGGATCAAAGTTACTTCGATTTGAAGCTCGCTCACTCGAGTCAAGGCTTGCAGTTTTGCCATATGTGCCAACTCAAACTGCCGCTCTTTCGAAGCTGAACCACTTCCGTTAGCTGTATCATCTTCGTTACCAACAAAGTGTCTAAGAATATAGTCCGCTTCTGCGTTACGCTGAGCTTCTTCCGCTCGAGCCGTCGTCACTTGCAGTGCCTCCACCTGCCTCGTCAACATATCAATTGTCTGTGCTGCTTTAAGCTCGTTTTGCTCATGAATAGCAAGCTTTCTGTGTAGCTTATCAATGATAGTGTTCTGGTCTTCAATATGTTGGTTTGCTTGACCTTCCAAGATGCCACCTCGCTGCATATTTTTCGGCTCTAGCAAATGATTCTCTCGTGTTTGCTTCTGAGTCATTTCCATATGAGACTTGAAACAGCCAGATAAAGGCAGCAAACTATTGCTACAATTTGGTCTTTGGTTCATGAGAAACAAGACGACGTGGCTTGAAGATATGCACTTTTTAAAGGAAGAGGTAGACCATCACTCTGCTCCATTATTGCAAGTCGCTTTGATTCTGAAAGGCTTTTGCGAGTGATTGCGATGATATTTGACACTGGTAGAGACAAATTGTAAACGATCTAGAGTCAGTATACGCAACCTGACTCGATTATTGTTGAAGTCAGCATAAGTAAAGTTCCACATCTTGTCCTTAAAGTTTGCACTGTGTGAGCTCTCCAAAGGTGAGCCCTTGAATGGCTCGTGGTCTTAACCGGACTACTAAGTGTTAGATCGAAGTCAACACATCATCATGACGTCCACGAGTTATCTGTATGAATATCAAGATTCATAGCACAAGTTAAGCTTTAAATTCAACTTGCTCATATCCTAATTACCGTCGTTGTTTCCTAAGAAATGAAGACAATAAACAACAGCTAGAATTAGACAACATGATAAGGCGCCGAATTAGCATTCTCTAAATATCGTGATTGGTCCACCTGCTTTGCAATTCATAATCACAACAGCTCGATCCTCGAGCGTCTCCTAATTCCATGGCTGCGTCGCTCGATCTTACTGGTTTGCATTATATGGCTCAAACTCTCCGGAGCAGCTTCTTGAGCCAGGTGTTAGTGTTGCTTTTGTTCGTAATTGTACTGCGTTACGTGGCCGCATCATGGCGCACTGGCTTGACGTCATATGAGGTGCAGATGTGCCCACCCATCAACCCACATATGCACTATCGCTACGGTGTGTCACAGATGCAAGGGAGACGACCATATATGGAGGATCGTTTCACAGCTCTAGCAGATCTTAATGGTGATTCGAAACAAAGTTTCTATGGTATATTTGACGGTCATGGAGGCGATGGTGCAGCGAAGTGAGTCGATCAATTCTTAACAAAATCATGTACACTGATCGCTACTTCTCTTCGTTTGCTGAAGTTATTGTGTGCAGGCCATGTGTCAAAATGTGATTCGAGAGCCGTCTATTTTGAAAGAACCGATCGAAGCGCTAAAGAATGGATTCCTTCGCACGGATCAAGAGGTCAGCAGTATTCGCCCTGGTGCAATTGACGTCACTGATATTGAGGGTACTGTGTGGTGTAAATACAACAGTATTTGCAAATAGCTAATCGCAAAAATACCGAGGACGGAACAACAGCAGTTGTAGTACTTACGCAGGGTGACGAGATATTCGTGGCTCACACCGGCGACTCGCGAGCAGTGTTAGTGCATCGTAGTGGTAATGTCTCCGTATTGACATCCGATCACAAGCCCAACCGGCCGGACGAGCGCCGTCGGATCCAAGACCTGGGTGGATCGGTCGTTTTTTGGGGTGTGTGGCGCGTAGAAGGCATCCTTGCTGTGTCTCGTGCTATCGGCGATCGTATGCTTAAACCGTTTGTAGTGGCTGAACCCGAAGTAAAAAAATTCACGAGAACAGACTTGGACCGCTACGTTGTTCTTGCTAGTGACGGGGTTTGGGACACGATATCGAATGATGACGCCGCACAGTTGGTGCTTAAATACAAAGATCCACAGACTGCTGCGCAACGGATTATGGAGGAGGCTTATGCACGAGGCAGTATGGATAACATATGTGCTATGGTCATTGACTTGAGAGAGTATGTGAAAGAAAACGAATTGTTGTCAGGGCAAACACTTACTTTTCTATAAAATGGTTGTGCAGGGAAATGAACGAGTGCGTACCAAGAGACGTATAATTAGCCACTTATGATCATAACAAGGCTATAGAAATACGAAGTTGTTATTCGTGAGGGCAAATCTACTAGTTCATGCCTGATTCCATTGTAATCACCAAGAGATGTAGCAAAGACGAAAATCAATAGAACAGACGTTAGTTGTAGCTGTGTCATTAATTATTTAAAAGAGGGTTGAATCGGATTGCATAGCTCTTTACGAAATTGTGGCTTCACAATTGGATCCATAGACGCAGAGTTTTCAGTAATATAGCGTATTTTCACAAGTGCTTCACTTTCATTAGTCCAGCGGTCACGATGCTTCTTAAGTTCCTCGTCTCTCATCGTTCGCCCTTTCATCTCGCGTGGAGGTGCAAACTCGGAAGGTTTGTCAGCGTTGTTGTGCACGGACTGTGAAATCGATTGCCACGTCTTCGAAGATCTCGTTTTGTCCGCTCCAATTAGTTCACTGTAGTTGTAATCAGATGTGTCATATATATTGTGAAGTCCTGCACCAAACTCTTGCACTTGAATACGCGCTCCTTCCTGCATTTGATTGCGTGTGGTAGAAGTATACTTAGCACCTCCATCACGAACATTCCTCATTGCACCTGGACGATAGGATTCTTCAACAAAATTACCTACGAGTGTTTTACACTCGAACGAGCGTTTCCCACCGCGTAAGATATTCGAGCCACCACCACCCAACATCGTACTCGACTAAAAAAAAATGAAGCACTATGCACTCCCAACCGTCCATCTATTTTTGAAAGCAACGAAAGACCTAACCAAAACGTTGCTGGCCATCGAGCATCGGGCAAAATATCATATTCTAATAAAGACGGGTATTGAGAACTTTCAGAAAATGCTAGATATATTTGATAGAAGCTCACGATGTAATGATGATAGCATAATCTGTTCAAATCAAGAGTGAATGCTGAAAAGTATAAATAAATTTATGTAATAATTTTGGATGTTGAAATATATAGGGAGTTGATATATTCACTCACTTTTCAGTTCACTCACTTTTGCTTGTACTGTACACCACTTTTTGGTTATATTCACTCACCTGCCCGTACAGCGCCACTCACCTTCA
>NW_020188969.1:810318-810493 GCF_900000015.1 Plasmopara halstedii
TTTTTCCGACAACACGGACTCCCAGAGTCGATTGTCTCTGATAGAGACCCTCGTTTTACAGGAAAGGTTTGGTCAACTATCTTCAAGGTGCTAGGCACCAAGTTGGATATGTCGATAGCGGATCATCCGCAGACCGATGGTAAAACCGAAAGGGTGAATCGCGTCATCGAAGACG
>NW_020188969.1:810503-813415 GCF_900000015.1 Plasmopara halstedii
ATGCACTCGGGGGCTTCGTTGTGTCGATGTGTTGGACAAGTCCCTTCTTTGCGAGTTTCTTTCGTGCGTTAAAATCCCACACGAAGTTGTTGTCTTCGCGGAGTAGGTCGCCCGCATCATTGGTTGTTGGGCTCATAACCTCTCAAGTTTGTCGAGAGGATTGGAAGGAGACTGTTGTCGGAGAGTGGAAAATGGAAAGTGATTGACTCTTACTTATGCTCTCTGAAATGAATGGTTGCTACGCGCTCTGAAATGAATGGTCCCTAGCCTACTCTTGACTTGAGCGTAATCTTCTTCAACCGCAACCTGGTGTTGGTTCTGATCCTTGTTCACGTCATAGTGACAAACCTTGCTGACTTCAGGATGACGAACTTTGCTGACTTTAACAGTTATCATTGGTAGTTAGACGATACGTATTTAGGATATCTCCAACTGTAAATCACCCTTTTGTGTACCGGAGTACAAACACTATCATGGTGTTCGACTGTTGTCCTCGGACTTACAGCGAAGGTTTAGAAGGCCATGGCGAACTATCATTACCATCTATCGTGAGTAGTTTTCGGGATTGATAGGATGATGGTATTCCGAAAAGAATGGGCGGCGGGACACGTGGCAGCTACATCCCAGGAGATTAACTATCATTACCCCCGGTCAAATTCTTGTACAGCGAGACCCATCGAATTACGTTCGCTCAGCTTGCGAACCTGCGACAACTCTGCAAGAAAGTGTTCACGGCTTGAAACGGATTCACATCAAGCACTGTCAACGTGCACGGGTAAAAGTGACTCATTTCAATCCCAGGTACCTTACCTGGGATTGAAATGAGTCACTGAATGTAATGACAATTTTTTGTCCATTTCCCATATCTGTGGTCGGAGCATGCAAAGCTGCCACTCCTATCCTTACTCCTTAAGTAACAAACGACGCGAGGGACAAGTTTCTGCGGTTTGTTCAGTCTACGTAAGGACCAATTCAAGCGAATTACGCATTGACGAAAACGGAGGTCTTTTATGTGCGGTGCGTACGACGTTTAAAGCCCCTATCGGCTCCTATACCCTTTAAATTATTAAGATGCCACTACATTCTCTTATAAAGGAACATACTTACAATTACTAGAGGATAACAAACTGCATGTTGGAAATATGGATTTTGACAGGAAATAGATTTGAAGCTGTTCTATGAACTTTACGTGAATACTGCTCCTTATATATCCTTGAACAAGCAGTGCGCTGATTAATATTTGCTTCAGAGCAATTTTTAAGGAATACGTCAGCTACAAACGTGTATAGACACAGCAAAGGCCAATGCAAAATAGGTGTGGATTGAGAAACTCGATTGTAAACTCTATCATGTTCACTGCATCAATCATATAGATGAGATAATCTTTA
Source organism: Plasmopara halstedii (assembly GCF_900000015.1). NCBI lineage: Eukaryota > Oomycota > Peronosporomycetes > Peronosporales > Peronosporaceae > Plasmopara > Plasmopara halstedii. Next base: position 811,892 of record NW_020188969.1, read on the forward strand.
CTTTCCACCATGTCACGATGCAATTAGTGATTAATCAATCCCGATTCTTGCGGAGCCCATCAAGCCGACAAGAATTATTAACGTCAAGTTTGGGAATCGCTGAAGCTGTGACGAATCAAACATGCGACCCTGATAGTACCGTGAAAAAAGTAATCGACATCCAGGTTACCATTTAAACTTTGGAAATTGTAGTCTGCTAGTGCGCTTCTATACTTAATCTAGCGATATCAACTTTTCGAGTAACAACTAACAAGATTATGTTCTTTCTCCATATACTAAACAAATCGGAGGCCGTGATGATTGCAGTCTATATTTCGTTTTATTGTACACCTGCTGTTGGGTTTCGACATCGTAGAACACCCTGTACAAAGTGCAAATGTAGCTAATCTTGTCGCACTAGGCGTGAGACTAGCTGCCACGTGTCTCGCCGCCATTCTTTTCGGAATACCATCGTCCTATCAATCCCGAAAACTACTCACGATAGATGGTAATGATAGTTCGCCATGGCCCCCTAAACCTTCGCTGTAAGTCTGAGGACAACAGTCGAACACAAAAGGGTGATTTACAGTTGGAGCTATCCTAAATACGTATCGTCTAACTACCAATAATAACAACCTCTTTATAACGCATCGTGTGAGGCTAGCTAGCGGCCTACGTGTCCATCACGCCATCGAGACAACATCACAATTGAATTACCTCATTATTTCACAAAATTTCGAACGTGGCTGACTCTTTTTCCAATAAGATCAAGTTTCACCAGGACATTCTGTTTTAGAAATTTCAATTACAGTTAAATTATCTATTTTTCACAAGGAAAATTCTGAAGGAAAACTCAACTTCTCAAAAAAAAAAAGTCGGCAATCATTATCAGTAAATTTGAACGAACTACAAGAATTTTATACGTGAATTAATCTTTGTGGTGAAAAATTCCATTCGACCACTGGAGAAAGTATTTGTTAGCTTTTTCAACAGTTTCCTCGTTTTGACCCTGAAGATGATCAAGATACGCTTGATATACGCGGAGTTTTTCCGAATGCGCCATCGAAAAAGGATATGCTTGAAAAGGAGGAAAGATTTTCTTTTACCACATTCACAGCCTTCTTGCTCGCTTGGCTTCTCTCTTCATCAAACTTTCCTTTCTCAGCGTTGGTGGATGTTGAGGTGTGTGTCTGTAAATCCTCTGCACTGTCCAATGTCGCCCTTAGATTACGGTTGACCATTCCGAAAGCAATGTGACATTTTGCGAAAAGACACACCGACGCTATAAGTAAAAGACGAATTCTCATGACCAGATTGGTATTGTAGTTGAGACAACGATGGATAAAGGGATAATTTGGAGATGAAATAGTGATTGGATAGCCAGAGTACCGGTCACGACATATGCTTAAAAACCCTAAAAATTCTGTATTTGTTAGTAAGAGCCTAATCCTGCAAAGTCAATTTTCTTCGAATTAATCTATACCGTCGTAATTCCCTACAAATAATCTTTTGCAATTATCTGCTGTAATCTGGTCTCCAAATAAT
>NW_020188969.1:813425-822947 GCF_900000015.1 Plasmopara halstedii
TTAGAGATTGTATACTCTTGGAAGTCAAGCTTCCTCTGTGCAAGGTGCCGTGTGCCCCGTCACAGCATTCGTGAATATTTAAGCCATCAAAAGGATAATTATGTAAGTGTAATTGGACTTCGCGAAAGTGAGTACGTGGGCAGCCAGCCGCACGTCATGCAAGAAGAAGCTGCATGAGATAAATACACTTAATATTATAATTGATGGCATTGATTCTTAACGTATGTAGTTGTAAAACTGCAGGAGAATACCTTATATACGATCACGTTAGAGGCTTCGAATTGAAACTAACGCCTTTACAGTGCAAAGTGCACGGCACGCCACTTGCACTCATCAGAACTTATAGACAATTGAGGAGAAGGATTGTTTTATCTCCGAGAATAATACTTGAGCTGTTTGGGTGCCTGCAGCGGGGCTGCCGTATCTTTGCGCTTGGGGAAGCATAATTTCGTTCACCATCCCTTTCGCTCCTTATAAGAACAAATACGAGTATAGCGGATCGCAATCCGCTACCTCCAAGATTAGTAAGTATCGTAACTAAGGCTTTAAAACTATTCGATTTATTTTCAAAACTGATTTTTATTTATTTTTATCTGCGGCTTAACCGCCTAATTTCAAATGTTTAGATTTTACTATATATAGTAAAACCTAAATACATGCATAACTACTGACTACCTAGCCACATACCGTATTCTTGTTTGGGTGCAGTCACACCATGCACATCTCGTGTGGCACACACACCTGTTACCAGGGTACGTGTAACCCCGTTACAGTGCCAGTCTCCGCTTCAACTTGATCAGCTGACATAGGTTGGTAGTATCGTAAGAGTCAAGCAATTCGCTGTAAAAGGAGTAGATCCGGTGACTTCTCGCCTAGAAGAGCTAACCAGCGTTTGGAATGCACAAATGAAATTCCTACTGCTACACTCCATCAGGGCGCCGGTAAAAGAGGAGATTGTTAGGCCCTGATTTCGAGATCCAGCTCTTTAAATGTTTTAATGTTAAAAATCTCTTCTTCTGAATGAGTAAAGTTGCGATGGCTGCGAAATTGATCACGCTTTAAACAAAGAAATAGCGCGTTGCATTTGCGGCATCCAAGCCAGGAGGGTCGAGCGCGAAAATGGACAAAAACGTGTTCTAGCTAGGTTAGCGAGAAGCTCCAATATTTCAAAGGCTTGAAGCAACAGAAGTCGCATAAATTTTCGCCTCCTAACCAGAAGTATAGAGTGCGTTGAAGCTTCTGTTCATTCGATAAACAAGGCGAGAATTAGCGAGCTATGTCTAGGAGTTACGAAACCAAAATGCTGCAATTGCGTCACACCCTCTCTTGAGAGCGGCAACGGTTACCATCATCATATTATATCTACTTACAAGAACAGCTTAGACCGAGATTTTCTAAGCCCCCTGTTGTGTTCGAGGAAGTGGCCGACTTCAACTCAGAACATTGGAGTCGCGAGGGGAAATTGTATTGGGTGGTGTAAATACGAGCTCTCCGAAAGCGCCAAAGGCGATACACCCCAGCTAACTAGGCAAGAAGAGAGCGGTTTTGGAGCGGATGAGCAGCCCCACAGAACTCGCGAATGCTACAAATGCGGTAGTAGAAATATCTACAGTTGTGGTTTTCCTCTTTGCTCTCGGCTGAGCGACGATAAGTGTCATCTCCCGAACAACGGCGGACGACGTACCCATTAGGAAGTGAGAAGGGGATACTGGGAACTACTTGAGTTTTATCTCGTAGAGATTGTGGTCAAAAGAGTGCAGTCTCAATAAAATCGTATCTCTCTCAATAGGAGGGGGAAAGCCTACACATGTTGATTGTTGCTATCAGAATCTCTGACTTTGAAAAGCTCTGAAAACATCTGCTAGAATCAAGAGTATCTTCCAAATTATGTAGGATACACGACGCACGACTTACGACGCACTACAGTCAACATAGTTGACAGTACGCAGAGGTACTACGATGTAAGATACAGTTATTACAATTCTGTGTCTTGCAGCGAGAATACTGGTAAATGTATTCTTTTGATAGTTTGATGACGATTTCAGGGAAATTTCGGGAGTTTGATACCGTGGATTGATAATCTGTCCTGGTCTTTGATTTTAAAATCGATATCATCCGGTTTTAGCGTGTCTTCAAAGTCACGATTTATAGATCAAACGAAAGACGATACCGTTCCAGCTCACAAAACTTTCTCAACGTGGGACTTACGCAACTCATGAGTACCGAGAAGAAAAGCATTATCGGCGCGTGTACAAAGTCGCGACACCTTCTGTACATAACTCAAATTTTCAAATATTGTGAGCGATGGTATTGCTCAGTGCCTCATGTAGAACTCGAAAATTAAAGTGATATTGAACAGGCGTCTCAGGAGGCGGAATAACAACTTTGTGTTGTGGCCCCAGAGTGAACGCAGGAAAGGTGGGATGGGACGAGTGGATACCGTAGTTTTCATGGCGTAACCCGACGAGTCCTCTCCTGTATCAGGGACGGTAGACCGTTGAAATTTTCCTAACCTCCCGTGCAAAAACCACTTGATTTAAGGGGGACTTTAAGTGTCAACTAGCCCTGAAGCTACGGCTATTCACATTTGAAACATTGCCTTAACTGTCACCACTGTTCCAAGCTAAGCGGAAAAACTTAATGGGTGAGTGGCGAAAAAAAATATTTTTTCTTTGGGTTAAGTTTTGGACCGCAAAAATTTTGTATGGTTTTATGTGTCCACAGGCATAGGTTTTTTACATAGCGATAGAATACAATTTGGTGATTTTGTGCGAGAAATTGCGAAACAAACTCACCGGAATGGTTTGGTTAGTACTAGAGAAGAAGTTGAAATTACCATTTCGTCATTCTCAAAATAAATGATTTAAATTCGCAGGTACATGGTGCGAGGTGTGGGCGTTCTATTTGCGTGCCTAATTCAGCGTTATGATAAGAGACCCACCACGCGTGTTACCCTGGAGAGGAGAGTGCGGTATGAAATTGTTATAGTTCCAGAAGCCAAATATTTTGTTGCCACCAATGTCCTTTTGCAGGAAAAAAGTGTCAGCTTTTTAACTACTCTTCCATGCAAAGCACGAAGCAGGTTTGGTGCGAGGAAGAATTACGTCCAAACTCGGCACCGACTTCCTTGGTCAAGCGGCAGATGGTTATTGCATATGATAAAGTAAGACGCAGTCACAACTAGGGTGCAAATACAAAATTCTAAAAGGAGTGTAGAATGGCTGGCTGCAATTTGTTCAGTGCGCTTGACCTGGTTAATAGAAACATCAACTGCTGCTAAACGTGACAGCAATTTTTCTCCCACTGAGGTGAGTACTCATACAAATGGCTATGTGGGTTGATGCCAGAGGGTTGTCTTACACACCAGCGACAATCAATCGTCTGGTGACGCATCTATAAAGGCCAAACGTGGCTATAAGATAAATACACCTAATTATGTGAGATCATGGTCCATAGTCGTGTAAAGAACGAGAAATTAGAAGTGGAGACACAGACCAAGTACTTGCAAACAGTGATAAATTCTTGCTTGAATATAAGCAAATTTTCAAAATGGTCAAGCGGGGCGTAAGTCCCAAAAGTTACTTGTTGGGTTTATTTATCAGAATGTATGACTTGAGAGCATACTAAGCGATCAGGTTTATTGTCGACTATCCAAACACTCTTCCCAAAAAAGACGTCATGTAGTGGCATGGCCTAGAAATACACTTGCATGGGTGTATTGCGAATCATGTTGACATGACACGCTCGAACTTTAACCCTGTTGAAGATTGTCAAATGGAGCTGGGGTCGCTTGTTACGGGTTTACACGTACCCTGGAATGAAGGGGGCTGGTCACACAAGATGGTTTCGTGTTGGGCTGGCCCAGAGACAAACTCGCATGTGTGTTTTGCAAATTATGTCGACATGGCACGCTCAAACCTTAAACCTTAAAAGATTGTCAAATAGTTCTAAGGTCACTTGTAACGGGTTTAAAATGTACCCTTGTATAACAGGGTGGGTCACACAAGATGGTGTGGCTACACCTTAGCAAGAAGCCACTACGTTGCGGGACTGTCAGTAGTGACGATTTATCATAAGGTCTTACTATTTAACTTGAAAGACCTACAGATTTAAAAGTAGGCGAGTTTGCCGCAAATAAAACAGAAGTAGTACAGTTAACAGTCTGAACGGGAAGAGTATGTTTGCCTTGGGTTTGGGTTTTGGGGGTGGCGGCGATCCACACACTCGTACTGGTTCTAGTATAGAACGTAAGGTCGATGGCCTTAGCTAGCATTCCTACTGCATCGCTTCCCAATAGGCGCCCTCTAAGGCTGTAAGAGAAAGCTTCATGTACGCCGTAATGCTGGCTTTTACAAATATAGATCAGCAATTCCATCTCAACAAAACGTTTCGGTCTTTAAAAGACGCTTTGATTTGCTACGAGATTCTTACAATGGATGGCATGAGATTGCTTTATCTTAAAACGGTAGTGATAAACGATTTTTTTAATCAAACCCGACTGTAATTTAAACAGCTCACTAGTCGTTTCACACAGCGAAGTCCTTGCCAAAAGTTTCACAGAACATTCCAAGACCGTTTTCATTCTTGCTGAGTCTACCTTTGAGGCATATTTAAAGCTGGGTCGGCTTAATATGGTCGTAGATACCCATTTACTCTGATTCGGACGAAGAACCGGGGTTATTAAACTGTTTATGAAAAATAAGATAGAGTCTGTAGAAAAATCTATTGCATTATTCAGCTCGAACCTAATATACGGGAGCAATCTGCTCCAGCACCCCACTCTCTCCTTGCAAGTATTCAAAAGGATAAATATCTGCGTGTCGATGGTGGCAGCTGACATATCTAATTTGGCGTTAAGCACCCTGAACAATGTTCAACAAACCTTTGCTGTATGGCGAAAAAAACTAGCCGATGCAAAAGCTGCTGATACACCATGCTGGCTAATCATCTTGCCAAGTGACAGTGTGCCTGGTTTTTACCGAATTGAATTCAGTGAGATGAATCATCTTGCTCAGACGGTTGGTGAACAAAGATCACAATACCGGAGTTACCGAAAGCGTATTCTAGAAGTCCAGGTATAAAATTTAAAGTGGTATACTGCCAGCACCCTACCAGTTAGACAAGTTAGGCAGACTGGACAAAAATGCCGCCGCATGCAGTGAGAATCAACCCGTTTAACGCTTCATTCGTGCGCATATAGTGTCTACTAACATGTACAGATTGAGCAAATAATATGTAGCAGTCACTGTGCTGTATGTTTGTTTACTTCTGGGGTGGCCTATATCATGTGCCTTGTACAGCATTTCAAACTCGCAGTCCATCATAAGGTATCAATACATTTGAAGTTTGTGCTGGGATACATCAAGCCTTGGGGTAAGGCCGAGCTGCAGCGGAGCTGCGGTAGCTCTTTTGCTTAGAGAAAGCTTGGTTAAGGTCGGCGATCTCGTTCTATACTTAGAACTAGTACGAGTGTTGCGAATCGCAATCCACATACTCTAAGAGTAATTACAACCTAATCCCAAAGGCTAATAAACTTTTTCGTTTAAAATGTAAACTGTATTTCTTTTGTATTATTTGCAGCAAAGTCGCCTGTATCTAAATCTGGAGGTTTCCTAATAGACTAGTAAAACCTCATTAAAATGCATAACTACTGACAGTCCCGCCGCGTAGTGGCTTCTCATTTCGGTGTAGCCATCTCATCGTTTGTTCACACCATTTTGTGTGACCCACCCCTTCATACCAGGTTAAGTGTAATCCCGTTACACTCCGGGCACCCCCCCCCGTTTAAATTGTGAAGACGCAAAAGTCACATTGAACTATCGCCTCGTACGAGGCTCGCGCGTCAAAGTCACCTCTACGCCCCCAGGACCGGCTCGAAACATTCTCTGCTCAATGATCATTGTGTCTATGACACGAAAGATCAGCCTCGTTGGTTTCGGGAGCGCCCACGGGCAGACCTCTTCTTCGTCTCCTGCACGCGATTCAACTCCCGACAGCATGTCCGCGTGCTCTAGATAGGCACATCCCAAGCCCTCGACAACCGAGCGCCGCACACACCGCTCACAATAGGCGACGAATACTTTGTCGGGGATTCATTCCCTAGCATGAGAAGGAGTGGAGGGCCAGGTGTACCAACGGCGCGATGTGAGCCCTGCTCAAACCTTGCGGACACGGTGTCCGTTCCCCGTCCTCTGGACATCCACGGAGAAAGTGGTATATCACGACGAGTCACAGCAGAAGCATTTGGAGGCTACCCACAGGGCGGCTGTCATGCGCTCGTATCCATGTTTGGTCTTAGACTCTCGTGTGGAATACGGCTTTCGCTCGGCGGATCCCGCTGCTTAAGCGAAGGACGCGATCGTTCGATCGTTGGGCTTCTCCAAAATCGGGCCCCCGGCCACTTCACAAACTGAGCTTGGCCAGCGGAAAGCTCGTCAAGCACGATTCTTGGTACCTCAAGAAATCAAAGCGGATAGGTACCGCGCTCGGCATCAAGCTCAAAAAAGGAATACTTCTGTTTCCGCAATGCGGACATTTCCTGTAGTGCACGCCCCTGTCAAAATCGCTGCAATGACGAGGAGCTCTTTGAGAGATGGGTGCAGCGGCACCGCAAACTTTCCTCGCTGTCCAGCTTATAGCAGAGCCGCAAGGAGGTGAACGTACGCGTGGAAAGGCATCTTCGGTTCAAGTTCGCCAAACTCACGGCGCAACACCAACTTGTTGGATAGAATAATCCATCATACTCATGCGAGCTCTACGGTCTCTCACACGGGTAAGTCTGCAACCACAGCGGCTCAGGGTCATAACATGTTCTCAGCTCGTGGCCCTTCGGTTTCTCGGTCTTTTGCCGAGAATCGCGGGGTGTACAACGTCCCGATCCCTCTCATCATAAGTTTCCACAACGTCTTGGCAGTCTTGCTGAAGTGGCACCTCAAACTCCCACGAGCTCTCGGGGGTCAAGGTATCCCCGCCACTTCGCAAGGAATTGGGTTTTGACTCTGTCGACGACGTCGACCCACAAGACATTCCACATGATAGTGGACGCCACCATTCTCGCCGAGAAAAGTCAACGTTAAACAATGACGACTTGGTCAATCGCCGTCTCGTGACTCGCAATGTTCTTTGAGCTCTTAAGGACAAGGTCCGTTGCCATCGGGTCTCCGGTGAGCATCATGCTGTGGCCGCATGACGCTGTGCGTAAGACTTCGAGAGCTTGGAGCATTGCGCACCAACTGCCTCACGGTAAGGACTATCGCACTTTGTCGGAGTGGCTCCGAAGCTTGCCGTCGATCAGACGAATGTGTCGCTTCGTGCGACGGTGGAACGCCTGGCGCCATTGAAAAAGGAAATGTTAGCACTCCGTGTTCAGAACCAGTTGCTGGTCCAGCTTCTGGGTGGACATGCGCCTTTGTGCGCCGCCTCGGCGTCATCGCTTCCGCGTTCCTTTGCACCGGATCACGGTATGGCTTAAGCAAGCCCACATATCATATCAGGTATGTGTGCATTCTTATTGAAAGGTTCAGCACAAACGCAAGGCCTCGGTTACCCACGACCTTAAAGGTCCTGTAAACCTTGGATGGAGTTTCGTCCTGAAGCTAGCAGAAACTGCATGTGTAGGAAGATTTTAGCATTTAGTAAACAGAGGTTTTCGACCTCAACATTTCTTCTGCTTCATCGGACTGGATTTTCAGCATCTCTTGGTTTACAGCCATCAAATCGCGAACTTGTCGTAAGGCACTCAGTCTGAGACAGACTATAATCGACTTCTTTACGAACAGTGGAAGGACTGACATCAGCTCGCCGCTTGGCCATTCCTCCCCATCCAGTTCTGGTCCATGGGTCCAGCATCGCCGCAAGATGAGCCATCTTGCTTAAACGGTCGGCGAAGACCACGTTCCCGTGTTGCCCGCCGAGCCCTTAGGCAGGCAAAACACAAAGTCCATACCCATGGACTTCCAACACCCGAAGGGTACCGGCAAACTGGTCAGCGGCGCCGCCGCATTCGGATAATGTTTCACCCCATGACATGTCTCAGACGTGCGCACACATGTGCTCGTCCATTTGTACAGTTTGGGCAGCAGTACTGGCAGCACACACAGCTGTAGGTCCACTCACGATCGAGATGACCGCTAAGTGGGGTGTCGTGGGTCTCATAGAGGAAACGGTTGTTCAAATCTTCATTGTGAGGAATTATAATTCGTGGCTTATCCGTCGAGTCGGTGATAAAATATAGCAATTCGCTATTCAACGAACATTGGCGCAAGCGTGCGCGCAATCGCGACGAAAACTTCTTGTCCGGTTTCCAAACTTCTTGCTCCCAAAACCCGTAGCAGCGCTTTGAGCATATCAGTACCTGAGTATGCGGCGCGGATCATATCTGTCACTGATGACCATCGTGACATGAGCAAGCTCATAATCCGGTCTGTGTGACAATGCATCAACCAAAGCATTCTGCTTTCCTGGCTTTTACTTCACCTCGAAATTATAGTCTGCAAAGAAGGAAAGCGATCTGGTGACCCTTTGCGAGAGGTGGGACGACTGAGTTGCAGTGCGTAAGACCGCATGACCTTTGTCGAACACAAACGGCTTTGAACGATGCAGGTGCTCCCTGAACTTGAAAAGCGCAAACTTAAGCGCAAGTATTTTCTTGTCGCGGACTCGCCCGTCGGCGTCTGCTTGCAGTAGTGCACAGCCAATAGCAACTTCTAAGCGTCACAGACGATACTAAAATGATGATCCGGGTCTGGCTACTTCAGTATTGGTGCATCAAGGAGGCTATCTTTAGCCCTGTCAAAAGCCTCCCGACGCTCGATATTCCAAGAATATTCCGTATCTATCTTTAGGAGATTCGATAAAAGCCATGCCAGGCGAAGCCAGCCACTTGTACAAGTTCTTTCGGTTCTTTGAAACCGGCCAGTCTACAATATTCCTGACCTTAGCGGGATCCGCTCGAAGGCCACGTTTCTCAATGAAGCACTTTGAAAAGAAGATTTCTCGGCACCGAACATGCACTTGTCTGCGTTAGCACACAGTTTATTCGCGCGCATGCACTCAAGCGCCTATATTAAATGAATGAAGTAGTTTATTTCATCTGTCCTTCCGTGCCCCACACAACTATGGACGAAGTATGTCTGTGCATACTTCCGATGGGGCCTAAAAAATTGCGTCACAAGTTAAATGTTCCTGGTGCATTTGACTGCCCTTGGGGTATCACCAGCCACTCCCAGAGCATCATGCTCAGAGTACTCACTGCTGTCAATAGAATATTACTCGCTCTCATGAGCAACTTATAACAACCATCGACCAAGCCGAGTGCGCCATACTTTGTACAGCCGACCATGCTGTTCTGGAGAACATCTTTTCTAGAAATCAGTGTCTGTGCCAAAACGTTGGCAGCGCTTAGCTTATCATAAGCGTGAGCGATACGCCACTTGCCGTTCAGCTTCTGTATAGAGAGCATGAATGTGGAATGGGGAGACTTGCTCTCACGCACCATTCCTGCCTCGTGCTTCGCACGGAAAA
>NW_020188969.1:823020-823536 GCF_900000015.1 Plasmopara halstedii
AGTCATAATGGCCGACACTTCTCCTGGAGGCAAGCCTCCACCTGACCAAGCGCCGGTACAGGAGGGCAGACTCTTCAGAGGACAGAGACGAGCCAATTGACAAGATCGCATTGCGCAAACGGTGTACAGCCTGGACAAGAAGGCACCACTGATGATGTAACGCGGGCGTTCTCAGGCAAACAGGCGGCGACTACCGAGAAAGATCGGAGCAACAAGTCGGTCATCTGGATGATTCAGGTAAACCTCCGGAAAACTCCGGGAATCCGCGTATCCAAGGAGTCCAGCGGGTTCAGGAGACAACAGAACAGGCATCAAACCACAAAGGGCAAACGCATGGAGTCACAGCCGAGATCCCTTTCAACTATGCCGCGGCGGTCACTTCCAGCGAGAGTGACCACGAGGCATGGATCAAGAAGTTGTAAGCTGCAGCGACAAAAGTGTTCAAGTCCAGAGACGATAACGACCTGCGTCCAATGATCCCTCTGGAGAAGGAAGCGTTAGCGGCATGGGTACGAG
>NW_020188969.1:823546-824025 GCF_900000015.1 Plasmopara halstedii
GTGGTAGGAGACAGGGTTGCCATCAAGATCTCATGTCGCTACTTCTTCGACGTCCTGCGGTCTCTCGAAGAGGTTAATGCTGGTTGTGATGGCCGTATCCTAATGGCGTATCGTTCTGTCGTTGTCCAGGAACCAGTCATGGTGTTTTCCAACCTTTAGATCCGTCGGTCGAAGTGCAACAGCAGCCCTCGGTCGATGGAGCAGTTCTGGAAAGTTCATCAAGAGAATCGAACAGAGATGCCCAAAGAATCGGAGAGTTGGGGTCGTGACAGCGGTGCTTGTCGATGAGAATCTGAATCTGACACATCCGTGTTTCACCCATCGCCATTGCGATAGATCGCATAGCTCTTGAGCTGTTACTGTTGACTTGGATCGATTGAGGTCGTAATGGCGTCCCTTGCTTTCGAAGAGCCATCCTGATGCCTTGATGTCACACAGCGGTAACCATTCGTGGCAGAAGAATCCACGTGAGTCTCCGC
>NW_020188969.1:824035-824798 GCF_900000015.1 Plasmopara halstedii
GAGCGAGCAAATTCAATCCTTGATACGCTTAGGGAAATCTTTGGACGAGATCATTGACTCACTTGTTCCAATCTCCAACCTCGGCCGTTTTTTGATAAGCGTATTGAAATTGCTGACGAATTTGTTAAATGTAGACCTGAGCTTTGGTATGATCCGATCGAGATGTTCAGGAAGCGCTACAACAGCAGTGTTCTGACCTCAATTGTCAGAGAAGAGGTGCTCAAACACCCGCACAGTTCTTCACGTGTGAAAGACGTGATTTTCTTGAACTTATATAGTTGGATGATAAGCCCTGACAGACTCTCGAATCTATTCAAAACGGGAAATGAAAAGAATGCTGACTTTGTTTCTCTCGTTGAGAATTATCGGCAGTTTGTCGACAGCATGGGTCCCCCTGATTTATTAGAAGATATCAAAAGTGGTGCAAGACAAAAAGAATCTTAAAAGCGCAGTTGGACATCCTATTGATGGCACTGTAGACACAGCTTATGAGCGAGACATGTTTCTTTACGATGGCAAGGTATTTGCTGCATATAAAAGCTACATTCGCGCTCACAATAAAGCGAAACCGTTTGCGCAGATAAAATTGCTCCCCGCACTTACGGCTCGGTTTGGTGATTGTGATACATCGATCATGATTCTAGCAGCTAAAATGCACCCAGAGACTGCAAAAGTTGCCGAACTTCTTGAAATTGAGCAGATCGGGCATTGGATCAAAGCCGGTAAAAATCCAGATCAAGTTTTTGAGCTGATGGATTTTGAC
>NW_020188969.1:824808-827559 GCF_900000015.1 Plasmopara halstedii
CAAGGCTAATTAGCTCTTCTGTTTAAGATCCAAAACTGATCTTAATTTATTTTTATCTGCCGCTACACCACCTAATTTAAAAGGTATAATTTTTTCTAAATATAAATAGTAAAATCTGAATACATGTATAACTACTGGCTATCTAGCCCTCACCGAATTCTTGTTTGGTTGTGGTCACACCATGTCCATCTGGCGTGACACACACCCCTGTTACCAGGGCATGTGTCACCCATTTACACATTCCTATTGATAAATACAGCAAAATATTTTAATACAGATTAGAAATCCTTAGTATATTTTAATATATAGTGCAAATGATTAGAAATCTTTAAGGGAAATTGAATTCTTTCAGGTTAATAGAAAAATAGTTATAATATACCAGATATCTGAAAAGTAAAAATTAAATACCAAGTTCACGCTAATTTGAGTAAGTTTTTTATTTACATGTATGCACATTTGTGATGTCGACAACAGTGTAAGTCTGCACCAAGTGCGCATATCGAGAAATTGACAAATGAAAACATCATTAAACCTTGTGGACGTGACCCATGCAAAGCTCGAAAATAGTCTCTAACATGCCAGACAACCAGATATAATACGCTTCATCACAGTTTTTGCAAACACCGCATCGAACCTGTTTCTTTTTAAGCTGAGCAGGTGCCTACTATAACGGAATATGACTATTCTTCGGTCTTCCACGCTTGCAATTGATGCTATCAGTAGTAACAATATGCACCATTATCTTAGCAAATTGGTCAACTAGGTGACGATGGTTCATTTAAGTGTGAGATATATACATATATAAAAGTATACTCGAAGTAGTAAAAACTATATATGTATTTTTTTCTAATTTAAGTAATGAAGTCAGATAAAGAGGTGTCCATTGTAACTATAGGCTGTAATCCTGTCATTCCGTAGAAATAGTGCTATTATTAAAAAAATAAGGTAATGTGTACGTTTCGTGCTAGTTAAAAAAGAAATAAGCTGAATGTAGATGTTACTTTTATGATAGCAGTGAAAAATTAGTACTTAGTCATATAGTTAAGCGGAACGAGTGCCGTAATCGTGTGGGCTATCTCTTCCAGCTTTAACACCAATGTATATATGACTGAACATCGAGCGATGCGAGGATGCAGTGCCGCAAATTTATACGGACATACTATCCAAAGATTCCTTACTCCTTTCGGCTCTCTGAACCATTTTACTAGTATTGAACATACTGCACCGTATACTTAAAAATTTCTAGCTAGGAAGAGAAGACAAGAAAAAGACTCCCGTACCCCATTTTCGATGAGTTTGTTCAAGTATGAACATTTTATGCTGCAAGCACGATCGTTGCGACACTGCTGAGAGCTCGTTTTTGTTTTCTTATGCATGATTTTCAAAATCAGATTTTGTGATAAACACACAGTTCTTACTGGCTGGAAGCACTTGAACACGATGCATATGGGTCTTAAATCAACATTCGATTGCAAGTTCCTCGATTGCCGATTTGCCTCCAAGTACCAAGAACTAACCATGCATTTGTTCAAGGTATTTGGGATAGTCGTGTGGATTTTGCTGTCGATAGTCAAGGTGGAGTCGAAAGTTGCTGTACTCGGTCGTCTTAAAAATGCGTACGTCAAGCTAACCAAAACAACGGATCCTGTTATAGATCGTCTCCAGAGCCTTTTACCTGAACATGATAAAGACTGGATTGATTTCAAGGAAGGAAAGACACTTGATCAAATTGCTGCGGAGTATAAATTAGAAATCGGAGAACTTGATGCCTCAGGACCCAGTAGTGAGGCGTATAGAGTAGTCTATGGCTATTTCATGTTCTTGAAGAAACTGAAAAAGGCAATCGGTAAAGACGACAAGGAAGCTCTCGAGTACGTGTATAAGCGACATGGTAACTTTCAAAAAGACCTTGATAGTGATATGAATAAACCAAAATAAACGTCCTGTACCTACACTTGTTTTCACTTTTTCATTATTTATTTGTTTGTGTTCGGTCGCAAATTCGCGCTAACACAGCGCCACCTGCAATTCGATCTGTAAGTGCTTAGGTGATCGGAAACTCATTGTTCCAGCTTTCTTCGCTGCTAAGTCAGGCAATGGACACAATAAATTACCAGCTCATGATTACCTATGCTTATGATTTTGCTTGTTTTGCGTTACATCAAAGTAAATTTAAAGTTACAGACAATAGTATGCTATATCCATCTTTAAACGTAACGTTTTTCCAAAGAATAATGGATGCATGTGCAAAGCTGAATGAAAATTAGAAGGGATCTCATCTGTGACTCATAGTACCAAGTCGCAAAAACGTATGGGATACTTCTTAAGAAAAAGTTTTGTCCTATGTATTAAATAAAGAGGTGTTTCGAGTAGTCTAACCGCTTATATTCATCAAAACCATCTTCGATTTTCGACCCGATCGCAAGTATTTTATAGTCGGTAGCATTCTCATTCGACTGATTGACTTACTGACCTTTTTCCTCAATTTCACGCACATCAGCTTCCTAAAAAGATAACGGTATGCAAGACGAATTGATAAATTCGTAATTTATAACTCATGCATCCGATATGAACATTTCTAGATATATTTGAGATCGAAGCAGCAAAAGCTATATCGTTCGGGCGCACCATGAGTCCATGACTGTGGGGACAGTCAAAATACTTTACCATTTGATCAATCCATTGTTCTTACTAACTGGTGAGCTTAAGGCAACGCCTACGAACTCTCCTTTGGCATAATGCACACGACCA
>NW_020188969.1:827569-827814 GCF_900000015.1 Plasmopara halstedii
AAATCCTGCAGCTTCAGTAAAGTTCAAGACCACTGATGTGGGTGTTTCTCGCCACGCCGTGCGTATCCAACTGCATACAGTGTCAACGGATGGAGGGCGGGGATTGTCGCGTGAGGTGTATTCAACGGCCGCTGAATGCTTCCATTGGTCGATTAAACCCGATAAATAGTCCTTGAAAATCTTGTTGATACCAATGTCACCAGCTTGAAGGTAGGGTGTTAAGCCTCCCGGCACAACGCACATGG
>NW_020188969.1:828679-834714 GCF_900000015.1 Plasmopara halstedii
TAACAGATGCTCGATACGTTTGAGTCCTGGCTTCCTCAGACATTAAATTGCATCGGCTTTGTATTGTTTCCCTGTTCTCCCAGGTCTTTCTGATTGCACCTTCGCTGACGCCATATTCTCTCGCCAAACCTCGTTTACTTGGAGCGTTTGATTTGCTCAACTTAGCAATGATCTCAGGCCTCTGAAACTCGTTAAGACACTTCCCTCTGCCTCTGGTAGCCATAATACTCTCTGAAAGAGGTCAAATAGGGTAAGACAGGTGTAAGTACGCACCTACCAGTTAAGTGCGCACAAACCGTATCGGATCGATTTGCGTATTTAAGCGGGAGTCTACTGTATAGCTTTTACTATACTATATATTTAGGAAAATCTAAACATTTAAAATTAGGCGGCTCTGCCGCAGATAATACATAAATAAAGATCAGTTTTGAATCTTAAACGGAAGAGTCATTAGCCTTGGGTTAAGGCAATAATTACTCTTTGGAGTAAGCGGATTGCGATCTGCTACCTCGTACTATTTCTAAGTATAGAACGAAAGGTCGATGACCTAAATTATGCTTCCTCTAAGCGCAACGCTACGGCAGCCCCGCTGCATGGCGCATAACCAGCCACTCCAAGAGTCTTGATTCCGGGTGATGATGCCTCTTATGAGCAGCTCGTGCTATTATTTCGCTAAACTTTCAACCGAGGTAAGAGGAAAAAGCTGTCACTCCAAGAATCTTGATACCACAGAATTACGGGTGATACTGCCTCTTATGAGCAGCTAGTGCTATTATTTAGCTTATATATAACCGAGGTATGAGGAAAAAGCTGCATCTCTTACACGCATAAACAAGCTTGGTCTAAATAAGCCACCCTTCCGTTTTAGATATCGACTATGATACATACAGCTGTCAAGTCTGCATCAGGAGAGTAAACCAAGTGGGTTTTGTACGAAACTTAAGATTACAAAAAAAATCTTTGAGACGTAAAAGAAATGGTTGTGTGATATCAAACAAAACTCAAGGTTTCCAACCTAATACTATTGAGCAACCATGCTACAAATAATTGATCGATAATAGCTCCGTACTTGGACCCACCAGTAATGGATGGTTTCAAAATATGGAAGGCAATCCGTAAGAGCGTCTCCGACCATTGTCTTGCGCTCGTGCATTGTTGGGAAAAATTGCCTCTTTTTTGGTACGCGGAAAAAATGTCATTACAACAGCTTTTTGTAAATAATAGTGTGTTTTGAAGCACAAAAATTACTTAACGCCAGACAGTGATGGTCAATTAAAGGATCCGCATTCAATCTTTCGCTCGAAGTCCTCGTCCTGTTACTGTGCTTAAGAAAGCAAATTGCCGCAAGTTATACAAGTGAATACACTGTTTATCTGTGCGTGCAAGAAGACTTCACTTGTTTCGGCGACCACTTCTGCAAAGTTGCAGCTGGCTATTGTTCAGCCAATTGTAGAGTAATTAGTCTTCACGCAAACAGTGTGCCGCGAACGAGATAAGCTACACAGAGGGGACGAATGCTACACGCGCTTCGGCCATCACTACGGCTGCGTCCGCCTCGGATCTTGCACTGTCTACTTTTCTCATCTCTTCGTCGCCGACAACCGCGACCAGCCCTACTGTCACCAACTTGGAGCCATAAAAAAAAAATATCGACCAAACCACCTCCATTCCGGTATTTGGTAACGGCATTTCCGAGCGCCAAGGACGCAACAATAGCCGAACAAGATGATAAAAAAGATAAAGATGACAGAGATCTTTTAACTGAGCTTGTGGAATCCTCTTATCCTATTCCCAAGCCGCGCACGGACATCAATAAGGCCTATTTTCCTGGTAAAGTGTACCGCTCTACGTCGCGTGACGTAGTGTTTCGGGCCATGGCAGGCAACACGGCTATTACGACACTAAAAATACTAGCGTGGCTAAAGACTGGATCCAGTGCCATGCTTTCGGAGGCTATTCATTCACTCGTGGACACTGGCAATCAGGCCGTGCTCATTTTGGGCTTGAAGCAGGCATCAGGAGTGCCAGATAAGAAGCATCAATACGGATACGGACGTGCTGCGTATTTTTGGTCTCTCATATCGGCGTTGGGAATTTTTTGGCTAGGTTCTGGTGCGACCATTTTTCATGGTATTCAGTCAATTTTGGATCCTCCAAAGGAGCTATACTTTTCTTGGGAAATTTGGTGCGTGCTTGCAGCATCCTTTGGTATTGATGGTTGGGTACTTAAACGGTCAACGCAAGATTTACTGGCCTCAAAACCCAAGAACGTATCTTTCTATCAGCATGTGAAGCGCATAAAAGACCCATTTATGATGGCTGTACTGTACGAAGATTTGGCGGCCTGTACAGGTGTTCTCATGGCTGGGTGTGGTATTGGAGCTAGCCACTTCACTGGAGACCCCTTGTGGGATAGCATCGCAAGTATCTCTATTGGTGTGCTTCTTGGTGGCGTTGCTGTGTCACTTATTAGGTTAAATCAGAACTTCTTATTGGGTCAGTCCGTGGAGCCTGATATCGAAAATGGTATACGTAAATTACTTCTGGCTCGTCCTTCCATTGATAACGTGTACGCAGTTCAGTCACAGTGGGTAGGTCCGTCAACGTTTAGCTACAAGGTACGAAGTCAGTGGTTTGTAAGCCTCTCGTTTTATGCTAAGTGTGTGGTTCCCGGATAAACTAGGCCGAGGTCGACTTTGACGGTACTTATCTGGCGGCAAAACTACTTCGGATGTGCGCGTCATGTTAAAAGTATACCATCACTTTATCATTTATCACTGATAATACATTTTTGCACATATGGACAGGTATAAGCCAGTGTTTTTAGAAACAAAGGAATTAGACAAAGATTTGCCGCTTATTTTGGCCTGGTATGCAGAGGATGTCACTCGTCTAGTTGAAAAAGAAGTTCAGGAGGTTGAAGAGGTAATTCGCAGCATTTACCCTGAGGCGGCATTTATTGAGCTGGAGCCTGATAGTAAGGAGTCGGAGATGCGTGCTTTGGTAAATATGCAAACAAAATCCTCTCGCACGAGTGAGCGTGAAGCTATGAGGCGTGCATTAGCTCTTCTCGCAAGAACTTTAGAGCGAAAGAGCTCAGATAGCGATCGCTCTGTGAGTTGATTACTGTAGTGATGTACAACAAATCTTTAAGAAATTTAATTTCGCGAAGGAAATTTGAGTCATCATCGACTTTTAGAGCTGTGTACAGTGTTATACTACACGCTGCGCAGACACATTTTCATTTGTCTCACGATGGAAAACAACATTAAGCTTTATTTGATGAAGACTGCTTAAACGATTAGAGTGCAATTGCCGCATCTGATGCAGCACCACAAACGTGACACCAATTCGAATGACAATGTACTCGTCGCAATTTCACAAAAGACGTTGACGCTTCGAATCACATCTTTAACTCCTCGTGTCAAACTCAACTTATGCCACCATATTAGCTGTATCGCCATCACAAAACACTAAGGCCAAATTACGTCGCACACATCGCTAAAATCGCCACGTGATGTTCAAATCAGTGTGTGCAGCGTATTTACAGCTTCTATCATTAA
Organism: Plasmopara halstedii; assembly: GCF_900000015.1. Classification (NCBI taxonomy): domain Eukaryota; phylum Oomycota; class Peronosporomycetes; order Peronosporales; family Peronosporaceae; genus Plasmopara; species Plasmopara halstedii. The sequence goes on from NW_020188969.1 coordinate 832,243, forward strand.
TATGTATATTTGGTCCAGCAGTGCCGCGTTCACACTTCGCGAATCGTCCATAAAAGCCTTGTGTTTTCAGCAGCACTATTTTATCTGTCAGCTTTGTCAGCTCCGCATTGCAGCGTGATCGACTATTGCTATTGTTGGCAAATTCGTGAGTCTCAATCTGTTGCTATCATATCACAAAAAATAGAGATTGGACGACTATTTGACTTGTTCTTTCAGGATCAATGGTTTCTTGTCCGATGCGTTACAACTGTCAATCTAGCTAAATCGAGACAGGACTGCCAGGCAAAAGCATGTCAACCAACGCGAAACAACATCAAGAGGAAAATGTAGAGGTACTGGTTAGTATTCTGTTCAAGATAGATGCTCAACATTTTCTTAAGCATTTTAACTCTTAGCGCCTGATAAAATGCCGATTGCGCTCCGAAATTGAAGCTCGCAAAGCTGTGGAAAGTACTATGAGGCGTGCAGTTAAAGAGTCTCGGGAGCTGAAAAAAGAGCTTGTTGTTTTGCGTCAAGAAAAGGAGGATCTCAAAATGGTTGCTCGAAAGCAAGCGCTATTGGCAGCAAGCGGTAACAAGGAGGTACCCAGAGGAGGCAATGCTGGACCAAACAACAAATTTGTCAGAGGCGACCAGGAGCATCAGAAAGCAGTGGTCTTAAAGCTCAAGCAACAGGTCCAGGACTTGATCACAAAGAATACGGACTTGGAGACTGACAACAATAAGATGCAGCAGCAAATCTTTGAATATGTAAATTCTGCAGATTTGGAGAAGAGAACGCGCGAAATTATATCCTTAAGCGATGAGTTGAAAAAATCAAAACTTGTTGTCAACGAGACTAAGCGCAAGTGTCAAAAGTTGTTGAGGGAAAAGGAAGAAGAGCTTCAGCGAGCTATTCAGGAGAATGCGCAACTAACTTGCTGCACGAGAACACTGCAAAGTCAGTTGGCATCATTGCCACAGCTGAAAAAGCAGCTTGAGCACGCGAAAGAGAGACGGAATGATGCAGCGGAGGTCTGGCGAAAGAAGTTGGAGCTTCGTGATGAGGCATTTTTGCGCGCGGAGGAAGTAAGTAAGCAAAATCTGATCAAAAGCGCCGCACAGGTCGTTGGTGTCACAGATGAAAAGGAACATTTACAGGCTAGACTTGAAGAGCTCGAGCGCAAATTTTACGACGTCAATGTTTCTCATCAGACCGAACTCTCTCTCACGACACATTGTCGAAGGGAATTAGAGAGCACGATAAAACAGTTGCAGCAAAAGTTGTTAGCAGCAGAGACTGCTACATATGAAGCAGAGAGAGCTACAGTTGTCGCGCGAGAAACGCAAAGGCAGGAAACGCGCTTTCGACAGCTTGCAGAAGATGCAGCTGATGCGGTTGAAATTCGAGCCGAGAAAGCGGAGCGCGACCTGGCACATGCTCAGATGCAGCTTGAGCATTTAGAAGAGGCCTTAAAAGCACGCGGAATCACATTCGAGTATCTGTTGAAGCTGCAGACGTCAGGATCCAGTTCCGGTCAATCGATAACAACTAGGGGCGCTGCTATTAAGCAAACCATTGTTTCTACAGCTACTGAACCCCCAACTCGTAGCAAAATAATTACTAAATCCCGAGTGTCGACCGTTAACCGAAAAAGCTTAAAGCCGCAAAAGAGCAATAACAATGGCGACGACAGGCAAGGGTGAATTCAGATATTGCCAAGCCTTTTTGCTCTTCGGTGCTTTTGTAGTAATCAGTCATTCAATAAACTAACCTGCTGGCATTCATTCTCACTCGTGGAAATATGGTGTCAAAGCACAACTTATTACATCGCTGCATAGTCAGTCTCGAGAGGTCGTCCGCCAGGAGCACTTAAATCAGCAAATAGCTCCTCCTCTCGCCGTCGATCAATTGAATACTGCTTAAAAAGTACCGCACCGACAATAACAATTACGAGAAAGATGGACGCAATGATGATTCCAGCTATAGCTTCACTGCTCAGAGCATCAGAAGCTTTGCTCGAAGTGATACCTTTGGACGTCGATATTCGAGAAGTATTTGCATTTCCTCCGAATGTACTCGATTTCGCGTATGCTGGACCTTCCGTAGTGTTAAGCGGTATCGTCTTCGGTGCTCCTGTAGGTTTATGTGTATTTACTGAGGTATTCGTGTCCGCCTTAATGATCGCTGACTTCGTAGTAGTGGGTGCATAAGCTCTACTTTCGATTGATGCTGTTGGTGTAGGAGCCGGAGTGAAATCATATGGTTGAAAATTCGTTGATGTGGTCTTCTTCAAAGGATGAGACGGCATCGGAGTGGGAGTGTCTATATGCGCGCTGGCTGGCGGATTTACAGTGTTTGTCGGGTTGGTTTGCGCCATACCAAACACACATTCCCATGCATCATGCCTTAACAACAAGCAGGTGGCGTTGAACGGTGCCACACACTGTCCAGTACTAGTCCAGCTAGGTATTGTGTCGTTGTTGCAATCCT
>NW_020188969.1:834724-836111 GCF_900000015.1 Plasmopara halstedii
TAGACTTCATCCAAGCGACCCACAGTGAGGCAATGAGAGCCTCATTCCTGCAGTTTTTCGAGCAGAATCTGCAAGAAAGACTCGTAGCGACAATCCCACCGGAGGTTTCATAGCCTATCGCACCGCCGCGACTATCCTGCTCATAGAACTACGGAAGGCGTTCGACCAGGGGCACATCAAGGCGGGAGAACTAGCCAGAATCTCAATTCGAATGGATTATAACCCCGGCACGCGTCGTGTCACTTTCTCTCTCCCGGAGAAAGCGACTGCGGACGCATGGTACGGCAAGACAATCAGGTTCGGGCACGCCAACCTTAAGCTCATTGATCCGGATAGACAAGCGGAAGATTATCTGCCGACGGTTGAGACTTCAACTGAGAAGAGGGAGAAGCATGCACTGAACTACCAGATGAGGGTGCTAACTCACGACCTGACCGCCTGCGAAGTGATGCAAATCATCGGCGCTGGCACAGATTGCGGCATCGCCACAATCGCGAGACAGACCCTGGTTGAATCCAAGGCCTACGATTCAAATTACTTTCTGGTGATCCGGATTGCTCACCACAACTGAAGAATGTCACTCACATTTCGGCTGGCAAGTCCTCTATCTTCATTTACCACGTCATGTTCCATCAACGCATCCCATGCTTTGCTTGTTATGACACCAACCATTTCGGCACGGTATGTCCTAACGCTGCGAAGAAAATGAAGAAGTACCATCGAGACTTCTCGCATAACTTAGCCCGAGAGGAACCGATCAGGCCAATGAAGTTGAAATATATGGCATTGGGAGATCGTTTTAAGCACATCATGGACTCAGCTGAGAGGCTGACTACTAAGATGAGGAAGTTGAAGGCCTTTTCGACAAAGGGACCACTATTGGAACGGTCCGAGGCTGAGGAAAAGGAAGTGACGACCATCAGACAGACCGAAGAGACAAGCGCAAAGCAAAGCATCACGGTTAAACAAGCGATCAAGACAGGGTCGAAGTCGGATGGCTTGCACAACTCAGTAGGCGGGAAAGTCAACTTCGGCAGAGCAAACTCCAACGCAACTCAGCAGCAACGAAAGCGATCAGCATCGCTGGGCACCAAGCCCAGGACACAAATCAGTAGTAGGCCACACTCAAGTCAGTCCACGGGCAACAATCCATCAATGGGTAAGAACGATGATAGCAGAGCTACGAAGGCGTCGTTGGGCCTCAACGGCAAGCCGAAGAGTGAAAAGACATCTAAGACACAGCGCAAGAAGAAAGCGGAAGCGCGTAAGAAGCAGGAAGATCTTGTGAATACGATGAGGTACGGATCCTTGATTGATGACAAGGTGAAAGAAGGCGAGAAGGGACCGATCACTGACTCCGAAGTCGACGAAACTCTGCCCGCCAAAC
>NW_020188969.1:836121-836351 GCF_900000015.1 Plasmopara halstedii
CAGAGTGAAATGGGGTGCGACTTCATCATGACGATTCCTGAGCTCAACAAGTTCATGCGAACAGCGCGACAACATAGAGTGTTGCCAACTATGCTCCTTTACAGAAGGCGACGGAACGGTGGAGACCATTTCCAGGCACTCGAATTCGAGGATCACCTCAACCAAAACTTCATAGTTCAGGAAACAATGGACGTACATCCCAAACATGCGCGAGCGACTGGATGACGTCC
>NW_020188969.1:838293-838374 GCF_900000015.1 Plasmopara halstedii
CCGCGCTCGGTGAGCTAAAACTTGAACATGATGGACCTGTTCTCATAGGTGGAGATTTCAACTGTACGGTGAGCCCGTGTA
>NW_020188969.1:838384-838458 GCF_900000015.1 Plasmopara halstedii
TGGTCCGGAGGTAGGGTCGAAGGCGGGTCTTTGGAGACGACGTCTTGAAATTCCTTTACCAAAGGATAGTACGG
>NW_020188969.1:840208-840399 GCF_900000015.1 Plasmopara halstedii
ACTTTATGCTCTGGGGCAAAGAGGAAAATTCCTCCATCCTCACTGAGGATCAGTCTGAACGACTCGAGTGTAGATTGACTACCAAGTGCAGCGGGGCTGCTGTAACTTAGCGCTTGAGGAAGCGTACTTAACGTCACCGACCTTTCGCTCTTTACAAGAACCAAGTATGAGTTAGCGGATCGCAATCCGCT
>NW_020188969.1:840409-840803 GCF_900000015.1 Plasmopara halstedii
CAACGAACCCAGTTGCATAGTCTAGCGGAAACGCGATCCTCGTTGAGGCAATAATCGATTGGAACTGTAAATGTTCTCAATCTTAATGGGGGAGATTGTAACGGAGTTACGCGTACCCTGGTAGCAGGGGTGTGTGTCACACGAGACGGGCATGGTGTGACTGCACCCAAACAAGAATACGGTACGTGGCTAGGTAGCCAGTAATTATGCATGTATACAGTAGCCTCCCGCTTACTTAAGCACCCGTTTAAGTACGCATCCCAGATATGTACGCAGTTTATTTCGGAAAAAATAGTTTCAAGTTTAGTCCTTGAACATGTCGTGCAATGTCATTTTCCGGGCATTTTGCATTTTTTGCGTTTGACTTTGATAGTGACCTGTTTGAGTTTCTGTT
>NW_020188969.1:840813-841202 GCF_900000015.1 Plasmopara halstedii
TAGTCGTACAATGACCACTTCGGCCAAATCGCCTGCCTTCAAGGCACTGCCTAACCCTTCAAGGGACATCTCGTCCAGCTCAAGAAGAGCATCTACTGCAGGCATAGCATCAAGGCGGGCGTCGCCATCTTCCTCCCCTGTCATACCGTTGACAAGGGTGTATAACTGTGCACCATCGTCTACGGTAGACACACTCTGGATCAGGGTTGACGCCCGGCGTCTTGTAGCCAGGATACGGCGTCGCCGTCGCCTCTGTACAGAGGCTCTATGTCTCAGTGAGACCAGGGTGAACACGCACTCCGCGTTGTCCGGTGTTACCCTCACTTTCCGCTCCTTTGGAGCTCCGATATTATCTACAACATCCGACGAAGAACTGCTAACCCCGCAGT
>NW_020188969.1:841212-841527 GCF_900000015.1 Plasmopara halstedii
GCATTCACTTGCGCCGGATCCCGGTACGGCATGAGCAAGCCCACGTAAAACACCGGGTGGGTGTGCATCTGTTTCGGAAGATTCAGAGGCCCCGTTTGGCCACAACCTTAAACGGTCCAGTAAGCCGTGGACGAAGCTTCGTCCGGAATATAGCAGAGGCCGCATCTGTAGGCAGGTTTTCTGAATTTGATAAAACCAGGTCCCCGACCTTAAAGCTTTCCACTTTGCCTCTTCCTTTTTCATCGGCAAATTGTTTCTGCAGGTCTTGGCTTTCGGCCATCGCATCGCGAACGTGTCGTAGGACACTCAGTCTGG
>NW_020188969.1:848654-848766 GCF_900000015.1 Plasmopara halstedii
CCATAATGTTGGGTGCGGCGAGCAATAAAGTTTGAGGATCTAGTGTCTGGTAAAAAGAGAAATACTTCAAGCATTAAAGTTTCACTATCGAGTCTGCGATATGTAGTAATGA
>NW_020188969.1:848776-848954 GCF_900000015.1 Plasmopara halstedii
ACCAGTGCGTACCGGTAAGCTGGCCAGCGGCGCAGCTGCATTTGGAGAGAATTCTACCCGCTAACACGTCTCTCACGTGCTTACATAGTTGCTCGTCCATTTGTACAACTTGGGCCACGAATAGTGGTGACCCACAGAGTTGTACGTTTTCTCACGACCGAGATAACCACTAAGTGGC
>NW_020188969.1:848964-849045 GCF_900000015.1 Plasmopara halstedii
TGTTTTGTGTTCGGAAGCCGAATGGCAAGTGGCGTATCGTTCATGCTTAAAATAAGCTCAACGCTGCCACCATTCCGGCAC
>NW_020188969.1:849055-849149 GCF_900000015.1 Plasmopara halstedii
ACCTAGCGAAGGAGGCAGCTGAGGCACTCTCGAAGAACAAGGAGGCTAAAGAAAAAGCCGAGGAAGCCGCAGCTGGGTTTGTCGCGACAGCAGG
>NW_020188969.1:849159-849511 GCF_900000015.1 Plasmopara halstedii
TCGTTTGTGACGCTTCCAGACATGCTACAGCGCTTTTATTAAACCAGACGCATTTGATTGACGTGGGGGCAACACTTAACGCACTCAAACGTTCGTCATATTTACAGGAGCTAAGATATCAAGTCACGTACGTTTGAAACGCTTCCAGACATCCTACAGCACTCCTGACTAAATCAGACGTATTCGATTGACGCGTAGGCAACACTTAACGCACTCAAACGTTTGTCACGTTGACAGGAGCTAAGATATCAAGTCACGTACGTTTGTGACGCTTTCAGACATTCTACAGCGCTTCTGATTAAATCAGACGCATTCGTTTTACGCGGAGGCAACAGTTAGTGCACTCAAACGT
>NW_020188969.1:849521-851301 GCF_900000015.1 Plasmopara halstedii
TTTAAAGCAGTCGCTGCATGTCATGCGTGACATGGTCGGCCAAGGGCCGAGGCATTGAGGTCGAGGCCCTCGTGATTCGCGTGGAGTGGCACAAAAACCACTGAGCACTGCTCTCGTTGCGAAGCAGTCGCTGCATGCCATTGATGGCGTGGTCGGACAGAGTTCGAGGCATCTTGGGCACGGCCCTTCAGATGCACGCTGAGTGGCACGTTATCCACTGGACGAAACTGCGGGGTTAGCAGTCCTTCGTCGGATGTTCTAGATAACATCGGAGCTCCAAAGGAGCGGAAAGTGAGAATGACACCAGACGACGCGGAGCGCGTGTTCACCCTGGTCTCACCAAGAAATAGAATCTCTGTACAGAGGCGACGGCGACGCCATATGCTGGCTGCAAGACGCTAGACGTCGACCCTGATCCAGTGTGTGTCTACCGTAGACGACGGTGCACAGTTATACACCCTCGTCAACGGCATGACAGGGGAGGAAGATGGCGACGTCCGCCTCGAGGCTATGCCTGCAGTAGATGTCCTTCTTGAGCTGGACGAGATGTCCCTTGAAGAGTTCGGCAGTGCCTTGAAGGCAGGCCATTTGGCCGAAGTGGTCATTGTACGACCGGACGAGGAGATAATCTCATCAGCTGGATGAATCTGTCTTGGAATACACCAAGAGAGTGCTGAACGCACGGAGTGGATCGTCGATCCTACGAAATACCTTGGATCAGTTCTATCCACTATCCTTTGGTAATGGAATTTCAAGACGTCGTCTCCAAAGAGCCGCCTTCGGTCACACCTCCGGACCGAGGTGTGCGTCATGAGATCGACCAGGTTCCGGGAACCAAATGCTGCGTAACACGCCAATGGCCCCTGCCCAAGGAGCGACGCCTTTTACGTGCGAAGCACGACACAGGAATGGTGCGTGAGAGCAAGTCTACCCACGTTTGTGTTCGAAAGCCAAACGGCAAGTGGTGTATCGTTCATACTTACAATAAGCTCAACGCTGCCACCATTCCGGCATAAGCGCCAAATCCTAGAAAGGATGTTCTTCAGAACAACATTGTGGGATGTATGAAGTACAGTGGACTCGATTTGGTAGATGGATACTACCAATTACTCATGAGAGCGACTGATATTCAGCTGACAGCGTGTAAGCACTCCGTGCGGCATGCTCTGGGAGTGGCTGGTGATGCCCCAAGGGCTGCCAAATGCGCCAGCAACGTTTAATCGTCTTGTGACGCAGTTGTTCAGGCCCCACAGGTCGTATGCACATACATTTTTTGACGAGATTTTTGTTCACAGTCGTGCGGAGCACGAGAGGACGGGTAAGGAGAACCACATCGTTCATCCAAGAGTGGTGCTTGAGTGCATGCGCACTAACAAACTGTATGCCAATGCAGACAGGTGCATCTTTGGCGCAGAATTTTTTTTCCCTTTTAGGGTGCTTCATTGGGAAGCGTGGCCTTCGAGCGGATCCCGCTAAGGCCAAGGCCGTTGTAGATTGGCCGGTTCCAAAGAACCAGAAGGATTTGCGTAAGTGGCTTGGTCTTGCCAATTACCTGCACAAGTACTGCGTAAACTATGCAGAAATGGTCCGGTCATTATCCAATCTCCTTAAAAAGGATGCGGAATGGTGTTGGAACACCGAACGTCAGGAGGCTTGTGACGGGGTCTAAGATAGCCTCCTGCATGCACCAATACTGGCACTGCCATCCCTTATCGTCCTTTTAGCGTCGTCTGTTACGCTTCGGACTTTGCCATCGGCTGTGCACTGCTGCAAGCAGACG
>NW_020188969.1:851311-851806 GCF_900000015.1 Plasmopara halstedii
GTCTCGATCGTGAGAAAACGTACAACCTTGTGAGTCACCACTATTGGTGGCCCAAGCAGTACAAATGGACGAGCACTTACGTGCTCACGTGCGAGACGTGTCAACGGGTGAAACCCTCTCCAAATGCGGCTGCGCCGCTGGCCAGCTTATCGGTACCCACTGGGTGCTGGCTATCCATGAGTTTGGACTTTGAGTTTGCCCTGCCGAAAGAAACAGCGGGCAACACGGGTTTCGTGGTATTCGTCGACCGATTGAGCAAGATGGCTCATTTGGCGGCGGTGCCAGACACCATCGACGGGGTCGGTACAGTAACGCTGTTCATGGAACGTGTTTTCCGTCAACACGGACACCCAGAGTCGATTGTCTCTGATAGAGACCCCCGTTTCACGGGAAACTTTTGGTCGACTATCTTCAAGGTGCTAGGCACCAAGTTGGTTATGTCGACAGCGGATCATCCGCAGACCGATGGTCAAACCAAAAGGGTGAATCGCGTCA
>NW_020188969.1:851816-852398 GCF_900000015.1 Plasmopara halstedii
AGGGGCGAGATCGGGTAATCGCGTTCGAACCTCGACAGCTCAAAGCTGCAGAGATGAACTACCCAGTTCATGAAAAGGAGCTACTTGCAATGAAGTATGTACTTGTCAAGTTTAGGGTCCACCTGCTCGGCTCCAAGCTGTTTGTGATCTACACAGATCATGCGTCATTGCGTACTGCGACTCAGTCGCCCCACCTCTCGCGGAGGATGGCTAGATGGCTATCCTTTGTTGCGGAATATAACTTCGAGGTGAAGTATAAGCCGGGAAAGCAGAATGCTTTGGCTGATGCGTTGTCATGCAGACCAGACTATGAGCTTGATCATGTTGCAACTGTAACGTCGTCTGCGACAGATTTGATCCGCACTGCGTATGCGGGTGATAAAATGCGTGTAGCGTTGCTACGGGCTCTTGGAAGCAAGGAGTTTGGAAACTCGGACAAGAAGTTGTCACAAAGTATGCGTGCACAATTGCACCGAGATTTTTTGTATTACGGGTTGCTATATTATAGCGCCGTATCAAATGGGTACACCACGAATTGTGGTTCCTCATGATGAGGATTTGAAATACCGCATCCTCTATGAG
>NW_020188969.1:852408-852933 GCF_900000015.1 Plasmopara halstedii
ATTACACGAGACGTAGCGCGTCTTGAAGGCCTGTTTGATCGGTTTGTCGGCAATCAGATCGCACACTTAAATCAGACTAGTACACCCTGGAGGAATACCTCCCAAGGTGATGTTCAGGTCAGCAGCTTTCTTTTTGACTGGATCTGAGAAATGGCTAGAAGCCGCGACCCAGATCAAATCAACCTTCTCGCCTGGATAGCACGACGCCTAAGCGCAGCACCCGTCTTTGTCCATCCAATGCTTTGGATGGGACATGACTTTGCTAGGCCCATCCCACGAAGAGAATCGTCTTGAAAGCGTACCGTCAGGCTGGCCAGTCATGATATTAAAGGGGCAAGGATTTGAGATTGGAACATCTCGCATGCTACCATCACAGTGCACCCTTTTTTGGCATCCTCGGCTCGGTTGGAGCCGACTCGTCGTACATTCGTTGGAGCTACCAAACGGGTTTCTTTTGGGTAGAACTAAAGAAACATTTCGTCGGCATTGACCAAACGGGTCACACCAGCAGATCGCATGATGCTA
>NW_020188969.1:852943-853173 GCF_900000015.1 Plasmopara halstedii
GTAGAGTCAGTTTTGAATTTAAACCGAAGATTTAATTAGCCTTGGGTTAAGGCTATAGTTACTCTTGGATTAAGCGGATTGCGATCCGCTAAACTCGTACTTGTTCTGAGTATAGAACGAGAGGTCGGTGACCTAACTTACGCTTCATCAAAGCGCAAAATACGGCAGCCCTGCTGCACTTGGTAGCACTCGTAGTCAATCTACACCTGAGTCGTTTCGACTGATCCTCT
>NW_020188969.1:853183-853386 GCF_900000015.1 Plasmopara halstedii
ATTGACAGCCCTTAGGGAATCACCAGCCACTCCCAGAGCATGCCGCTCGGAGTGCTCACCGCTTTTAGCGGGATATCACTCGCTCTCATGAGCAATTGGCAATGCCCATCGACCAAGGGATTCCATAGGATCGACGATCCACTTAGTGCGTTCAGCACTCTCTTGGTGTCCTCCAAGACAGCTTCATCCAGAAGCGATGACGA
>NW_020188969.1:853396-854772 GCF_900000015.1 Plasmopara halstedii
CCTGTTATGCAGGATGGCAAACTTGATCTTATCGTCATCTGGAATGCAGAGTCTCTTGGATTTGTTGTCGCTGCTCAAATAGATGGGTCCGTTGATTTTCACAAATCTCTTGTCCTTTCGATCGCCTCGGAAGACGTCTCTGAAGGAGCTGTCCTTCTCGTAGGCTTCTTGAATCAACTTCTTCGTCTTGTCTTCCATGTGCGTAGTGATGATCGTGTCCGAGTCTTCAGAGCTTTTCACGTTGTTCTGCATGAAGGATGCTGACTTCGACCCTGTCGAATGCTTTTCGATGTTTGGTGTCCCATCACCATTCCGTATCCGACTTAAGAAGATTTGACAATGACTGTTCAATTTTGGATAATCTGCGCTATACTTATGCAAGAAGTTGGCGAGGCCACGCCACTTGCGCAAGTCCTTTTGAATCTTTGGAACTGGCCAGTCCACAATGGCCTTGACCTTAGCGAGATGCGATCGAAGGCCACACTTCCCAACGAAGCTCCCTAGATTTCCTTAGCGCCGAAGATATATTTATCGGCATTAGCATACAGCTTACTCGTGCGCATGTACTCGAGTACCGCATTCAAATGGACGATGTGGTTCTCCTCGACCGTCCTCTCGTGCTCCGCACGACTGTGGACGAAGATTTCGTCGATTTATGTTTGAGCATATGCCCTATGGGACCTGAACAATTGCGTCACAAGACGATTAAATGTTGCTGGTGTATTTGACAGCCCTTGAGGCATCAACAGCCACAACCAAAGCATCCCGCTCGGTGTTTTCACCGCTGTCAGCGAAATATACCTCGCTCTCATGAGCAATTGGTAATAACCATTGACCAAGTCGAGTGCGCTGTACTTTCTACAGCCAGCCATATTATTCTAGCAAACACCCTTTTTAGGAATCGGCGTCTGTGCCGGAATGGTGGCAGCATTTAGCCTATTATAAGCGTGAACGATACGCCATTTGCCGTTCGGCATCCGGACACAAACGTGGGTGTCGAATGGGGAGATTGACTCTCACGCACCATTCCTGCGTCGAACTTCGCACGGAAAAAGTCATCAATGACGCCACAATGCTCCTTGGGCAGGTACCATTGGCGTGTTACGCAGAATTTGGTTCCCAGAACCAGGTCAATCTCATGACGCACACCTCGGTCCCGAGGTATGACCCACGGCGGGTCTTTGGAGACAACGTATTGAAATTCCTTACCAAAGGATTGTACGGATCCGAGGGATCCATCAGGATCGACGATCCACTTGCGCATTCACTCTCTTTAGTGTCCTCCAGAACAGCTTCATCCGAAGCGACGACGAGTTACTCTTCTCGTTCGGTCGTATAATGACCACCTCGGCTAAATTGCCTGCCTTCAAGGCACC
>NW_020188969.1:860256-860331 GCF_900000015.1 Plasmopara halstedii
GAGTCACAAACATTTGTGCCGCTTCCAGACATGCTACAGCGCTTCTGATTAAACCAGACGCATTCGTTTGACGTG
>NW_020188969.1:860341-861356 GCF_900000015.1 Plasmopara halstedii
AAATGGATCACTTGACGAAGACATTTACATGGTGCAGCCGGATGGTTACAAGAATAAAAAGCACCCAGATCATGTTTTTCATCTCAAGCGCTCGTTGTATGGTTTGAAGCAATCACCTCGAATGTGGAACCAGACAATCGATAAGTTTATGCTCGAGCTGGGGCTCAAGAAGTATGAGGCCGACCACTGCATCTACGTCAAAAGAAATGACAATGACATGATCTTCGTGGCTCTTTACGCTGATGACTTGATGATTGCAAGCAACAATAATGAGTTACTCAAGTCAACAAAGAACGCTCTCAGCGAGCGTTTTGATATGACGGATTTGGGCCGACTCAAGTATTTTTTTGGCATCGAGATTGAACAAGACGAGCCTACTGGAAGTATTTCGATGCGTCAGACCAAGTTTGCAGATGATATTTTGAAGGAGTTCAGCATGGAAAACAGCAATTCGGTCAAGACTCCCCAAGATACAGGACTCAAATTGACCAAGGCTATGTGTGAAGGCGGCTGCAAGCACGAAGAGACGATGATCAATGTACCATATCGCAATGCTGTTGGGTGCCTCATGTACTTGATGGTTGGGATAAGGCCGGACCTCGTCGCTGCTGTGGGAGTTCTTGGCCAATTTGCGACAGATCCGTGTCCTACACATTGGCAAGCACTCAAGCGTGTGTTTCGTTACATTCAAGGCACCAAGACTTTCGGTATCAAATTTCAGGCAACAAGTAAAAAAGGGCTTCAAGGCTATTCGAATGCGGAGTGGGCTGGTGATATGGAGACTCGACGCAGTACAAGTGGCTACGCGTTTATGATGAACAGTGAATGCTCAAGCTGGAAAAGCATAAAACAACGCACGGTAGCGCTGTCATCAACAGAAGTGGAGTACATGGCGTTAACAGAGGCAACACAAGAAGCGATTTGGCTCAAGACGTTCCTATGCGAGCTTGGCGAGATGAGACGAGGATCCGGTCAAGATTTTTGAAGACAACCAAGGCTCAATTGCACTGGCCAA
>NW_020188969.1:861366-862496 GCF_900000015.1 Plasmopara halstedii
ACCTCTGTTGGACCACACCATCAATGGCATGCAGCGACTGCTTTGCAGCGAGAGCAGTGCGCAGTGGTTTTCGTTCCACTTCACGTGCATCACAGGGGCCTCGCCTTCGATGCCTCGACCCTTGACCACCATGACACGCATGACATGCAGCTACTGCTTAGATACTCGAGTAGCGCTCAGTGGTTTACGTGCCATTTCACGATCAGCCCGCGAGCCACGCTCGGAATTCCTGTCCAATACACATTTGATGTCTACCGATTCGGACATTCCAATTTCTAGCACGTCGACCGTCTCGGCCCAGTGCTCTCGCCAATAGCGCTTTGGTTTCCTAGCAGAGGTGGGTTCATGACTCGCCAGAGCTCCACCAGGAGACGTGCGCGTAGCGCCCAAGGTCTTTGACCTTTCGCCAATCCATGGCTCATGGTGTGCCTTAGCATTCAGCCGACTTCTCTCCGTTGTGGAGCCTCGAGCATAATTGCCCGACGCCCCAGAATCGATGAGGATCTTCCATGGCTTCTCGAAGCCCTTTACTGTCGCCTCTACGACCAGCAAGCCCGACATGTATACACCTTCCGTGTTCAAGAGTACGGAGTTCTTCGGGGCTGGGCCCTGTTGACCTATGCCTCCCTGAGGTTCAACAGAATTCAATTCTTCTCCAGTAGGTCGTCCCGCGCCTACCGACTGGTGTCGTTTCCCCGCGACGAACCAGACTGGTAGGTGTTGGGACGATGGTTCGAAGAACCTTGGCACGCCTTGCGCAGGGCGCAACCGTTCCGAAGGTGACGGGAGTCTCCACAGACAAAACACCGTCGTATCTTTGTGTGCTGCCCGGCAACTCGGAGCTCTGCTCCCTCGTCCTCAACATAGCTGAAATACATGGGCACCGACACGCTCGACGAGCTGTTGGAGTGTGCATTCCAACCAAATCGTGCCGACATAAAATTAAAATTCGGCAATCAATGCCACATTCACCACTTCTTCAAATGAAGACGGATGCAAACAGAAGACTCTCATTCTGGCCACGCTACTGTTGAGGCCTTTCATAAAGACAGTCACTGTGACCGCCTCCGGTAGGGGATCCGCTGCCATCCCAGCAACGAGAGTGCGCATCTCTTGGACAAAGTACACCA
>NW_020188969.1:862506-868363 GCF_900000015.1 Plasmopara halstedii
ATTTATCAACACATCTTATCAACAATCCTAATGACATGTTTAATAAGAAGATTGACGCGAGAACACAATTCAATTTTCTAGCAAAAAATGAAGTTACTGGTAAATCTAAATGGCCGAAATATCTACATCATATTCAAACCGTTGGACGAAGTTGATACTTTGTCACATCCAACTTCACATCTGAGACCGCGCAATACTTTTTTTGGCACTTGGTTCTTGCTCACTCAAGTTTTTATAAAACACATGAGCAGCGCGTAATGGTCCCGATATGACTCGGAAGTTGGCGCAAAGCTAGGAAAACGAAAGCCTTTGGATTAGTGACCCACTCTATGAAACAATACACGACATTCATGCCCAAAATTATCATCATGAGTCCTGAAACAAGGAAGTCATACACAGCGAATCGATAGATGTTGGAATTTGTCCGATCCAACAAACGCTTATCATATAAAGGCTGACGAAGAACATGCCTGATTTTGTTAGGAACTGTGATTTTTACACTTGCATACGAAATTCAACCGATACTTCATTGAAAGTATGCGTTTGTATGTGCAGTGAATGTAGTGTATTGAAGTCGTGAAAAAAATACCGTCAACGCTACCTTCATATAGAAGAGAATGATGGTCCATTCTAGAGTTTTGTTGTAGTTAAGCCATTCTGTTGAAATGGCAATGCTGAAAGCATGCAGGAGAAGACCAATGACGCCAAAAAAATTACTGTAACGTAGTCATAGTTGCGGATATTGATTACCGAGTTTTTCATTTTAAGTCAAATAGGTTTAAATTACGACCTAAAAAAGAATCACCTTAAAACTTTCCTTCAAAACTTCGCTTTAACTCGACAAGTCAATCCGGAGTCCAGCTCTAAAATGCTTATCAATGTATTTCATTCTGTTATTGGTTTCTATTTTTGAGTCAGGATCTGAGCTCGAAGGATAGCAATGGCAACAACATATGCGTTTATACACGATGGCACTCTTTTGAAAACATGATATTTTTATTTTGGAGTTTAGCATGCGTATGAAGGTGACGTGCATGGGATTGTTGGCGCACGCTCAAGTTCTTTCGAGGACACAACTTTTGGCTGTTTAGTGGCGTCAGAGCTATGAGTCCATTTACTTAAGGCATTGGACTGCAGCATCAGAGCAGAAAATTTGTTTCTGTGATGACATCAATGCATATCTGGACTACTCTACAAAAGTCCTTGGCTATTGCGCGCTTTCAAGTTGTGTCGAGATGACATGCCATCTCTATGAGCTCAAGATGGAAAGTGGTACAGAGACCAAAGTTTGCGGAACCTTATGTGAACTTGTTGCGGTTCTTCAGGCACTTGAGAAGCTGGTTGATCGTTCACAGCGGGTAGTGTTGCTATTAAAAATTAACGACTTGAACGTATCGATTGTGGAAAATTTTAAGAGCATCAAACTTGTCGAATTTGATAGAAGCTGTTGGGGGTACCCGAAATGTTCCGGGGGAAGAAGACGTCGGCAAAAACAATGCCAGGTCAAAGAAAAAGCAGTCGGTTCTGATGCAACTGTGGTGGCGGCCAAAGAACAAAGGGGATAAATAAAAGGCAAGTGTTTGAAGTGAAATGACTGGTCACAATAAGCTGAGCTGTCCTGATGAAGATGATGGTGCTGAGAAAGGTGCTGTGTTGTTGTTATGAAAAAGTTCTGGCGGATGGCAACTAGAAGCGATGTAATCTCACCATTTTCACCATACAGGAAAGACCTGTTCGACTAAAGTGTAACAGCATCATGCATTGAAGTCTAATTACGTAATGATTGAGAACAAAGTCAGCGCAGTGTCGGGAAAGCTTTCATGGATGTTGGAGAACCTGTGCGAATAGTTTGGAAGGTGGTAAACGATATATGCTGGCAGTCGGTGGTCATCTCTTAAGTGGCGTGGTCGCGTACTTCACGAAAGACAAGATCTTAATCAGCTAGCCGAGATCAGAGCCTCCGCTTTGTGACAGAATTTATGAACAAGAAAGTCAAACTTTTATGTACTTGGTGCACTTTTATAGACCAGCGCACTGATAGAATAAGCCTTGGCGAAGCAGAATTGCGGAAAGTACTAACCGTACGATTGTGCGCTACAAAGGCATGCTAACATTAAATCTGGTGAAATGAGCAGTGAACACCGCAGTGTAAATGATTAACTGGTCTATCAGCATTGAACGATCAAAGATGACGCCATATGTAGTAGGTTTTAAAGGATTCCCAGGAACATATTCCTGTGTGAGCTCACGTCAACAACGCACAAAAAGACAAAGCTGAATCCCACGAGTGTTAAACTTGAAAATCTCGAATCTGCGCAAAGAACACAAAGGGAGGCCAAGTAAGCGGAAGCGCTCGAAAGCAAAGCATGCTTAATTTAGGAATAGAAATCAACCACGACGAGAGTGCTGAAGCTAGTAAGATCAGTCAATTCGCTTACTGGAGATCTCACATGCACTGTGTGTCAAGCGGGACATTACAATTTTGGAGACGCCTTCTGAAATCTGTCAAGAATTTAAAGTGACAGCATTGGCGTGCTTCAATTTTTAGACTTCGATAATTGAAGGCAACACGATTGTATGAAGATGTGTACTAAGAAGAGTCCAGTAACATAATGATTTAAGCATTCAAGAATCCTGATTGCGGAAGCTACATTGGTGACAGGATTTTCGTATCAGTCATGACGGTTAAGAGCGGGAATAGTTCCTGTTTTCGTGCGCAATGCTTAAGAGTATGGGGAAGGCCAGAGATGCATCAGATCTGATAAGACAATAAAGAGGCGATTATAAGCGCGTATATGGCTAATTTTGATACCGGGGTCAAACACGTGGATACCTGGATCCCTTACATATGAGAAAACATTGAAAACAAGCTGGTCCGATTCGATTTTGTTGACACGAAGAATTTACTCAAAGAAGTACTTCACATCTCCAATCCAACATCTTCGGTACGCTTGCTCGCCAGCATATGCACGGATGTTGTAGTGGAGTAAAGCTTGGTCGCAATTGATGGCAATGAGTGAAAAAGTCTATTATGTACCTACTCTTCGTTGTAAGTTTTGGCAATGATACAGTTGTAGTTCGCTCAGTGAAATTTTTCCTGCATTAGCCCTGTCGTATTCTGGTCTACATCAATCATTTTCTTCGAGAGAATTAATTTTTAATCGCCAGGTCAATATTAGTTCGTTTATTATGCGGACACATGTGAATGTTCCGGTAAATATTTGATGGGATGATGATGCTCAATATTGTTGAAGAACGATGTTGAGGCTATATGTATGGTTTACAGGCATGAGACTTACATTTGTTTGTAGACAACTAGGATTGGCCTAGTGGTTAAGGTGTAGTAGCTCCGCTTTCTAAACTGACAATTTTATTCCAAAGCGAGAAATATAGCTTCACGGGGTTCAGGGCTTGCTGTGGTGTCCATAACGCCCCCGCGTTGTTAAATGGTTTACAGACCAGATTGTACATCATCACGGTAAAATGATTTGGCATAAATATGGCAACATTAAGACAAAGACGCATAAACGTATATAATTTTGTCACTAAGATTCACCAACAAACCAACAGGTAAACATTCACAGCCCAGCTTTCTTTCACTATAACATCTGTGTATGCGATCATGAACAATCGTACAGAAAATCTCCTAGGATTGTGACTACCACCACTGGGTGTAACAATGAGGATGACTTTAGCAAGATAGGGTCTTTGGGGCATATCAGGACCGTCAGGCATCGAAATGAATTTGCGGAGGCACGGCTTGTGAACGACGTCAACTCATGAGTCATCATCATCCAAGACGTTAGGATTCAACATCAAACTAAGTTTCGGACGGCCGCGACCGTCGGAACGCTACATGCTTGTTGCAAACACTCGATACTGCACAATTGTGTGACGATGAAACACCGAATTCAAGACTCAATACGGAAATTAATTCTAGTATCGTGGAGCATTCAGACGCATAAGGTACTTTCAGGTCACCAAACAAAGGGAAAGTCAGTTGACGAGTCGCATACAAAGCACGCTCGTGTCTTGACGCGTGGTTTGCTCTCAATGATGTTCGCAACAACGTCTTTTCCAAACGAAGCAGGACCTCTCGTATCAATTTTCACAGACTGTGCGAGATGCGCGAGCTCTTCAGCTTGAGCGAAGAACTCGATTCGCCTGGCATCGTACTTTGCCATAAGTACCGTGCGCAGCTCACTCGACGCATAGTTGACAACAATGTTGTCGAGCACTTGCGCGTCTACACATCCGCACGCATCGCTTACTGCGACCAAGTACAGGTAGTGTTTGGGAGAGGTCCTCTTGGCGTATCTCTTCGCCCTAAACAGTCTCATTGACTGTGGCACAGTGATCGTCGTCTTGAACGTCTGGCGTAGTCGCTCCATAACATGGTCCAGCGTCGGGAGCTGACGCCACCGAGTTCTTACCTGCTTGTTATAGTACCGCTTGGCCGTCCCGCTTAAGTAGTAACCGAGCAAGTCGGTTTTCACATCTTCTGACCAGTCAAAGCCACACGCTGCTTGCGCATACTGGATTCGGCGCATGAATGTCCGACCCGAGTCCAGAAACCCGAATCCCAGAACTCGGTACAGCTCAGCCCCGTCGAAATTGCGGATCGTGAGCCTGCGCTGACGCTCATCCCGTTCACGCATCGCTGGCTGTGCTACCGGCTTCATACGTCGTGCGTAGTTCTGTGTCGCTGCATATTGTGGCGAGTGGAACCGGGTCTGCTGCGGCGCTTCGCCGTGCGGATCACCCCACTCTGACCTTGCATGATGTACTTTTGCCCCATGCGCACTTTGCGCATATGCGCGGCTTCGTCCTTCCCCCTTATATACGAATGAATGGCCTAGCGCGTCGATGTGCATCGGCGTACCCCCTCGGCCGTTGCAAGGACAGAGTGGGACATATCAGACTCAATTGCCCCAAACATACGCTCTCCTCGTCTCGCTTCACTTGCGAGGACTCCATCTGCGTTTTCCTTGCTTGAAGGTCCAGAAGAGTGGCGAGAATCCTTGCCGCGTCGTCGGAGTCACATGGACTCGTAAGCGGTTGAAAAGATGAAACGAGGAGTAGAAGGCAAGTTTGGAGGTGAATATATTTAGGTCCTTTTTTCGCTACTTTTTGCCATCCTTATGCCTTTTCTATGGCGTCATTGGGCGCAATCTTATCGCGTCATCGCGGGCGCAATCTTACAAAATCGCCCCATTGTTCAAGAATTGGATCGCGCAAAAAATGCTTTGAGCCGATCCTATAATACTGGTCACAATGTAATGCTCATGTGGACATTGCAAAGATAGCAGTGAAAGGTGTAGGTGTATCTTTTTCGTCATTGCGAAAAATTCCGAGGGCTTTCCCAGGTTTGACTAGGGCGGACCCCATGTCCGTTTCCTGAATTCTCGTCACCTGAGGAACGTGGTGTAATCACCAATGACCTCGATAAGACACAGAAGCGGCAGCTGGAAGCTGCCCGTAAGGCGGCTTTGATGCGCGCCTATCTACGGTCGGTCATTGACCCTCGTGTGGAATATGGCTTCCGCCCGGCGAATACCGCTGTGGAAGCGAAGGACGTGGTAACTCGATCGTTACGCCTCCACATTATCGGGCCCCCGGCCATTTAAGAAGATGAGCTTGCCGAACGGAAAGCTCTTCGATCTCGTATCTTGGTTCCACAAGAATTTCCGTTGGACTCTCTGAGTGCACGACGAGGTGGCTCTCGTGTACCCGCAATGCGGACAATACCTGTAATTCTCGCCCCTGGCAAAAGCACTACAGATGACGAAGCGCTCTTTGAGCGATGGGCGCAACGGCACCGAAAACTTTCCTCACTGCATAATCTGCAGTTGAGCCA
>NW_020188969.1:868373-869280 GCF_900000015.1 Plasmopara halstedii
AGAGTTCTCTCCAGAAGTTGCACCCGAACTTCACAGATTCAAACTCAAATCAAGAAATCAAACTTCGAGACATAATCTACCTGATTTAAGATTTGAAAACTCGCTTCCAAACGTCTGCATTTTTGTGCAGTCATAAAATTTTAAAATTTATATTGTAATGTGCGCAAGTCTTCTGAGCTTACAAAACACGAGGTTTTAATTCGCCGTGGTTGTCGGCTATGGATGGCACCAGGCACATTTTTCCTTAAATATACAGAGTCTTAGTAAGGGTACACAATTTTTCCTTATTAGCTTCCACCCACTATTATTCTAAAAACACTCATATTGCCGCAGAAACGTAGACGATGATTGCTACATTAAAGACAAAATAAGGTTAAAACTTATATGCTAATTAAATAAAGATAAAGGGAGAATAAAAAACATGCCCCAACTTTTGCCATAAAAAAAATATCCCAACTTTTCAAAATATTTTCAAAAATACCAGCACGTAAAATATCACCGGGGAGCCGTAATATTACACAACAGAAGATGTATTGTATTAGGAATGAATTAGCATAATTTAACAAAATACCATACAATAACAAAGTATACATTAATATGCAGCAAAGTTCGTCATCCTAAATTCGTCACTATGACGTGATCAAGGATCATAACAGTATCAGGTTACGGTTCAACCAGACCAGAACCAACATCAGGTTGAGGTTATAGAAGATAAATAAAAAAACTATTATGGCTGACGTAAACATGATATTTCTTGAACGGGGATGGAGCATAGGAAACAGGAATAGCTTGCTTGAGGCACGTGAAGATTCATGGTCTTGCCTTTGTAATATTGATTCGATTGTGTGTAACTTGGTGTGTAGAGATAGCTTAGGCGAACAGTATACTTTGAATATATATTGCGACA
>NW_020188969.1:869290-869677 GCF_900000015.1 Plasmopara halstedii
GGTTATGTCTCCTGTTGACGTGTACCTTGCGGACGACGGCATTGTTCAAGCAGTGGGGACAGGAGACATTGTGATGACAATGACAACTCCAAAAGGAGAGAAAAAAGGTGTGCTGACTTCGGGATGGCATATTCTAAAGCTTTCTCGAAATTTGTTCTCCGTTGGAAGATTTACGAAGGATGTTGGGCCCGTCACTTTTGAGCGCGATGGTTGCTTTGCGGAGACGAAAGGATTACGCTGGAATTTTGGTGTATGCGAAGGTAAAGAACTGTTCAGGTTGTGTATGAAGCCAACAAAGCCAATATGATGAGTTCGTTGGGCCAAATAGGCACCACTTCG
The DNA here is from genome assembly GCF_900000015.1 of Plasmopara halstedii. NCBI lineage: Eukaryota > Oomycota > Peronosporomycetes > Peronosporales > Peronosporaceae > Plasmopara > Plasmopara halstedii. Next base: position 869,630 of record NW_020188969.1, read on the forward strand.
TACCTCTGGCACCTTCGACTTGGTCATATAGGCTATTCTAGTCTCGAT
>NW_020188969.1:870069-870164 GCF_900000015.1 Plasmopara halstedii
GACTTTTGGAAGGTATTCGCAGTGACGTGTGTGGTGAAATGCAGACTTCGACATTCAGTGGTATGCGGTACTTTGTCACGTTTATCGATGAGTAC
>NW_020188969.1:870174-870416 GCF_900000015.1 Plasmopara halstedii
AGCGTATTTCACTTTTCTTCCAGAACCGACAGTTTTGGTTGTTTGGAGAAGATATGTGATTTTGTCAGATTTCCCCGCCTCTTTCCGATTCTCTTGACGAGTACCTGCAGACAAGGCCGAGACGTACTGATGACCTGGAGTTGAATTGTGAAACTTTGACTCGATCTGCACCTGGCTTGAAGCGTCCACATTTTTGTAATTCTTTCGATATGTGGCAGGAACGTCAGGCAGGATATCAGAGA
>NW_020188969.1:870426-892663 GCF_900000015.1 Plasmopara halstedii
GCTTCCAGATAAAGCACCCTAAATAGGGGATTTCTTCGGCGCCGGAGATGCACTTATCTGCATCAACATACACCTTATTCGTGTGCATGCATTGACAACACCCGACGAAGAGCTGCTATTTCCGTAATTTTCTTTTGGTGAATAACGTGCTAGTCCACGCGCATCAGAAGGTCCTTGCCCAATATGCCTTGGGCCTCGTCCAATCATGCAAACCGCGACTGCTTCGAAACGTGAGCATTCCTCAGTAGGTTACATGCCACTCATCGTGCATCACTGGAGCGTTGCCCTCGACCCTCGTCCCTTGACTGACCATGCTACTCATGGCATGTAGCAACTGCTTTGATACTCAAGCAGTGTCCAGTAGGCTATGTGTGACTTCACCTTCAGCTCGAGAGCCATGTTTGGGACTCTTGTCCAATACACCGAAGGTGTATTGAACAAAGTTTGGATATCGGAGTATCCACACATTGACCGTCCCGGTCCAGTGCCCGCGCCAATTGCGCTTCTGCTTTCTAGCAGAGGTGAAGTCGGAACTCACCAAAGCTCCACCAGGAGACGTGCCCATAGCGCCCAAGGTCTTTGACCGCCAATCAGCCCATGGCTCCTGGCGTTCCAACCGTGCCATAGCAAGGAAGAAATAATAAATTGCATCCAAGTCCAAGACTAATCAGCGTTCTACGCTATCGAAGTCAAGGTACTTGACACAGAGGTCAACAGAGACCCTCGGCATCTTGACACATGCCCACGCTGCTAAGGGAACAGTGACGATCAACCACGCTTCCAGTACCTCAGCATACAGCTGACTTCCTACGATCGTGGAGCGTCGAGCATAATTGCCCTTGCACTGGAATCCATAGCGATCATTTATGGATTCTGAAAGCTATTTTTGGTCGCTTTTACGACCAGCAAGCCCGGCTTGCATACACGTTTCGTGTTCAAGAGCACGGAGCTCTTCGGGCTGGGCCCTGCTGTCCTATACCCCATTGAGGCTCAACAGAACTCAGTTCTTCCCAGTAGGGCGTCCGCGTGTACTGGGCCTCCTCATTTCCCAACGACAAACCAGAATGGTTAAAGGCGGGCCGTTCGCAGGGATAACCAGTCCGAAGGTGACGGGTGCCTCCACAGACAAAACGCCGTCGGATGTTTACACGCTGCTCGGCAGCTCGGAGCACTCCCTCCTCTGTCTCAGCATAGCTGAAATTCATTGGCTCAGGCCCGCTCGACGAGCTCGATGGGTGCTTATTCCACCCAAGTCGTGCTGACTAAAAGTTGAATTCAGCATTCAATGCCACATTCACCGTTTCTTCAAAAGAAAACGGATGAACACGGAAGGCTTTCATTCTGGCCACGCTAGCGCGAAGGCCCTCCATAAGACGACTGCATCCACCTCGGGCAGAGGATCGGCTGCCATCCCGACAATGAGAAATATCAACTCTTGAAGAAAGTCAACCATCTCCTACTTGCCCTGTCGGGTGGCAATGAAACGCGACCGCACGCGATATGCCTAGATAGGCGTCGAGAACACTAGTAAAACCTGACGCTTCAGCTCCTTTAAGGGAGGGAACGCAGCTTCAACCGAAGCACCGCACGTTAGTGACCATTCTCGCGCTCGGCTGCCGAGCTTGGAGATAGCTAGCGTCACGCGCTGTTGTGCGTTCTGGAGCACGGCGGATGCCATAGCCATCTCGGCCTCTCTTACCCAGATCAGGAGATTCTCTCCATCCTCATCCCCAAAGGTCTTAACGCTCACCATTATATCGCAATCAAATTCCCATACGTATATACGGTAACACCTTAAGGAGCTGTAGCTATAGCTGGTATGATAAATTGTGTTTACAGTAGCTGGAACAACAAGTCAATACGTTTGAGTAATACGTATCACATTTTTTTTGGTCCGTATTCATCTCCTGATCCGTCTACGTCAATAGCTGTTCCTAACGTGAGTACAAATCTTCCATTTGTCGTGATGTGATGATCCTGATAGCAAAATAGCAATATTCTGCGTTACGAGAATGATGCAACCTGTAGCAGAGCATCACAAAGTTATTGTGTCATTGGTTTATGCAATACAGCCGATCTGCCCGAATACAACTTTAATTTATCAAGGTCACTGGTAAACTAAGCGATGTGATGTTTGGCAGCGATACAGTTGATTTGACTTAGCTTGGGGTCAGTCAGCTCAAAGCACCAATAGATGTTGCGTTGCTTAAATATAGCTTAGTGAACCGCTCACAGTAGCGTATTTTTTGACGTATTTAACAGTTAGCTGTATGGTCGGGAGATTGCAAGAAACAAACAAATTAAGTGATATCCTGCTGCCCGCAGAGTTTGACACATCTGTATACTGGCCGGTCTAGTAGTGTCTCTTGGATGGTTACGAAGGCACTTAGCTAACAAACAATATCACTCTCTTCCGCTAGGTTTATCTCAACATTACGCAGTGTACTCATGATTCAATGGTGTACAATGATTAAAATGATTAAGGGATTCGCAAATCACTATTGGCCGAATATCCATTTATGTGAAAAAAAAACAAGTTTGATTCTATTCCCTACCCAACCCCCTTCAGAAAGTGCAACTTTGGTTTTATTTTCCAAGCTTGATCCGAGTCCAGATTTACTTTACGTGCCATTGTGGACAATAGAAGAACTTGGTATCATCGCATTCTTGTATCCCCAAATGCAAACAACGCGTGGGAGTATCGATTCATGTGCATGGGTGTTGTGCCTCGCCTGGTGTTGAGAGACATCTAAACAGATCCGCAAGCTCTATAATGTGAATTAGCAGCAAATGTTCTCTCGTAAAGTAAATTATATTATCAATCCGAAAGCCAAGATCATTCAGACTCTAACTCACATTAACGAGAGTGCAACGTTGCGTATGATTCAGTATTGGCGACGCAAGTGATCGCTTGAACGAAGTAGCAAACGGATCTTACCCAGACATAACGCGTTTCCGTTTAGTGGGGTGAAAACTCACTGGTGCAATCGTAGTGCGGTTAGATCTTCGAAGCACATACGCTGGATTTATAGGGGCAGGGCGAAACATTCGTATGCCGGAAGCTGCTTTTCGGTATTGGTATGCAGAAGCGCGACATATTAAGACGCAAGAGATGTACTGAAGGCAATTAAGATGAAAAAACAATCGACATCCCAAGAACGTTGCAGTGTCGGTGAACAGTGGAGGGTGTGGAAGTCGGTCTAGTAGAACATTAGCTGTACGTGCCACCTTAGTGCGGCATTCAAGCGTCAATAGCAAATATACTGCTATTGACACTTAAATGCCGCACGTCAATGGGTGGGAATGAAAAACGAAATCAAGAGTGGAGCGGCAGCCGATCTTGCCAAACTGAATGCATACGGTAATCGGCTATTTTTTGGCTTCCGCACCTCTGCTACAAGTCGTCCACGAGAAAAACTTCCCAACCATCTAGCAGTATGCAATCCTCCCAGAGGTGATGTAGTACTATCATTCTGTACAACTTCTTGTACTCATTTATGTTACATACTTTTATTTACTAACCTCAGAAGCAGAATCAAAAAAGGATTATCTTATTGTCTCTACATGATGTTTTACTACATGGATCAGCAATAAATCATAAACTTGATTGGTTTATTATCTTTTTCTCTGTAGAATGTGATATATATCAACTTTGAAAAATGAACGGAATCAAGAAAACGCTCCAATCCTTAATCTGTCGCCCCTGACAAATGACCCTGCATTTGAAACACTACATTGCTAGTTTGTAAAGGGTTTTGATCAATCAGCACCTAATATACAGCTTTGGATACAAAGGACAGGTACACACAACAGATTTTTTTGGCGTCATCTGAGTATGCTTATTAATGTTACGCCGGTGCGGATGAAAATAATCATTTTTGTGTGAGCTATAACCTTAAATTTCACGACCATATCTTCTGGGAAGTCAAATAGGCGAGGTTACAGTAAAGTGCCGAAATAGTGCGATTGATGTAATCGCACAGCATAATTGGGTGCGTACCCCGTTACATTCACATTATGTCCGATATTTCACCATAATGATAAAGAGGTGTCTATACTGCTTCTCTTGACAGCATCAGTGTCTCTTTGTTATTCATTAACTTGGCATGAGGCGAGCGCTAGGGTCTGAGATCAAGTCGCTTCAATACTTTCTGAACCGCACGGTAGTCCTCAAGCAATACCGTGAGTTTTTACGCATCACCAAGCCACTGGAAATCGACGTACGAATGGACGTGCGGCGCCAGATTCGCGAAGGCTTCGAGGCATATCGCGACGAAGAGGACGAAGGCCACACGAGACTTTTATTGCGTCAGGCACGCGAGCAGCTCAAGATGGTGAGCGAACTGGTGGACACAGCGCAAGCTCAACAACGCAGTGAAAGTCGATCGAGATTAAAGAAAAAGGCTATAGAGAATTTAAGTTGTACAACGGACACTTGGATGGATACGCCGTCGAAGGATGTCGATGGCACAGAAGACATAAAGGGTCGTTTAGGAACTGGGTGGCCGTGGAAAAGTGAAAATCGTACTAACAAGTTCGACTTGAAAGGGATCAAGCGCCGTTGATTGAGCAAGCAAATATGGTGCTTTGTTTGCAATTATAGATATACTACTACCTATAAAATTATGAGTACATTGGCTTGTACGCTCAAGCTAGAGCAATAAAAAAGATTTAAATCACCTGAATTGTCCGATTTGATATCCAAAATTTTGAGGTATTAATTCGTCAAACAAGAATCTGTCACGTCACGGTGCCATTTCAAACCCTCTGTGCATAGGACTGTTAAGTGTTGTCACTATCATTTACTCACAATTCGAGGTTTACTCGATATAAGCTTTAAAAATGTGAGTAGCTTGGTTCAACAACAACTTACAAATTTAGCAGGACAACACTTACTGAATCATCACCAAGAAGAATCGAGAAGTCGCGCTATTATTTCTTACAGATACGCACGGTCTACTCATCTTTAAATTCATAATTGCGCGTCTGCTTGAAGGTGTCCATGGCCTGTGAAGTTTTGGTGATACGTGTGAACCAGTCTACAAACCACATCGGCATGATCACAGCAACAAATTCTAAAGGTCCTAGAATTGACGGCAACAGCACGCGCCATTGATTTCGTCGCACTGCCGCTACGATCTGGTCCGCTATATACTCAGGCGATAGCCACCTTGTGTAGAATGGAGGCTTCACTCCTTCAAACATGCCTGTCTCGATGAATCCTGGGCACACGACTGTTGTGTGCACTCCAACGAGTCCCGCGGCAAGCAGCTCCTGTCGTAGACTGACCAACAGTCCGATAGCTGCAAACTTGCTGGCTCCGTAGTCCACCATCCCCGGAGATCCAAATATGCCTGCGGCACTGGCAATTGATACGATGTGGCCTTTGTTTCGCTCTTTCATTATCGGCAAGAACGTTTTTATAGTCCAAAAATGCGAAATGGCATTCACAGCAAAAGTACGCTCAATCATTGCATCCGACGACTCGAGCAAAGGACGTCCTCCGACGATGCCAGCGTTGTTGATAAGAATATCGACGGACTTGAACTTCTTGAGAACTTGTTCGCCCGTAGCGTACACTTGCTCTCTATGAGTCACATCTACCTTGTAAAATTCAGCTTTTCCATTTATGGCTTCAATCTCTTGCACCACTTTGTGACCAAATTTCGAATGCAGATCCCAGATAATCACAATGGCACCTAATGAAGCAAAGCGGAGAGCCATGAGACGCCCAATCCCCATGGCACCGCCCGTAATTAAGACGACGTCTCCAGTGACAGGCTTTTGAGGCCATATCCAGTTGAACATGGCTAGGGGGCTTGCAAAAGGACGGGTGATGTCAAAGACGTAGTGGAAATAACGCCGAACACCAAATACAGAGTCGGTACTGATCGGTGCAGCAGACACGATCTTTAGAAACTATTAAAATGTGTTTGTGTATACATATATTGAGAATCTGTAAACAACGTTACATCGCTTTTTACAATCTCTCCAATTAAAATGCAAGAGAAAGGCTAGCAGCGCCATCACATCTCGTGATTGGCCCAGTACTGGCATAAAAAGTAGCTGACTAAAAACATTGCAGATACTATCACCGAAGGGCTCGTGGTTCGTGCTGACAAGGTGTGATCTTGTGTGATGGAGTGTCAATACGTTTGAATTGCTGAGACACGGAGACCGATTCGACCGAGTTTAACGCAAGGTAATGACTGTTGAGAGCAGAAAAGCTAAATTTGATGACTAGCACATGTGCTTTACATCCTACAGGCAGGTCGTTTATGCGTCTCAACTGCATCTAGCGTTCATCTCAATCGGTAAGCTGTTATAATTTTTTAACAAGAAAGAAACACGTAAATCTTCAACAGCTCAAAACATTGTTTTCATGATTTGTTGAGTCTTCGCGAATTTTGATTTAGAGTGTCTCCAGTTTATTTTTCGGACAGTGCTGGCATCTTAATCACTATTACGCGGTAAACTACACCGCGAAATGGTTCCACACCTCGAAAATACATGACACGTTCCACATACAATATAAAGCCGGTCGTAAGTTTTTGCATCGAGTCGGCGAAGGTCTTTCGACGGGAAAGCTCAGATTGTAGTCGCACTAAAGAGCCATCTTGCATCGTCTTAAAGCAGACCACGTCATTGCGGAAGAAAAATTTGCTGTCCGGGTTGGGCCTTGTTTCTTGTACTTCATACGGTTTATCTGAAGTTTACATTCCATACTCATCGTTACTGAAACACTTACAGTTCTTAATTGTCGCTTCTTCTCGACCTTCTTTTCCACATTACAGGGCTGGCAACTCGTACATATATTAATAAACCTACCATTCATTTTGCGTTACAAAGTATGAAATATTCGTTGTAGCAGTACAAGTTTAACGGTGAAAATAGTATGGATACGTTTAGAAGTGCTAGGATGTTGTATAAATTCCACACTTGTCGTTTTATGAGGTTAGTGACTAATCGAAAATTTAGTTAGACTATTTTACGGCTGTGGGACATAATTTTATACAGTTTTCACGATCAACACATTTATTGGCACATGAAGATATACCCGTGAAAATGTATCAACTATCAATTTTGCAGACATAACGAATAATCCTTTGCGAATTTTGCCAGTGTAATCATACTGTTATTACAGCCACACGTTGGTCAGCCCCTGAAATAAGGTATCGATCTTCGTTGTTTAGCCAAATTGTACTTCTTTGCATGACCGCCGGCACCAGTTTGCTCGACGAAAACTTATAAGATCGACACAGAACTCTTATCGTCACATCGATTCGCATCTAGTAGGTTCAAGGGTGTAGCAATATTGAATCATCTCCTAATTGGGCAAAGCAAGAGAAATTGAGACAAAGAGGTAAAAGACACTGAACCTCGCAGTATTCCCACTATGACTTTACCAAGTTCAATTCTTTGATAGAGCTCTACGTCAAAATAATATCAAAAATCTTATTTCATAACACAATGTGCACATATATTGTTCAAAGCGGTATAGCTTATGTGTACAGGAAGTGACGAGAATATAAATAAGTCTGCCATGTACAATATCATCGAAGAGATTAGTTTGGAATAGTGAGCTTCTCTTATTCGAGCCGGTAGATGAATATGGGATTTAGCGTTAAGCTTCCTAATGAGACAAGGGTATTAGTATGCACGCAGGGATATAAAGAAAATCCTAGGTATAAACCAATCATGCACAAATTAGATTACCGCAACTTGGTAAGCTCAGTACACACAAGATCAGAACAATTGATGAATCGACGAAGAATTAAAACATGACAATCACCTGAATGTTTACCAGTGTCATAGAAATCGCAAGGCACCCCCATTATGCCTTCACTCCATCTTTTGTGAATTGAAATATCGAAAAAAAATTCACGTTCATTGTTTTCACACGCATACTTCATTTGATTATAAAATGCACTTGAATTAACAGAGATTTTACACTTAAACAACGACGATGACACAACGTAATAGTATCGCGGGGTACAATCAGCACAGTGGACATTGATATTTTGTAGTTAAATAGCCTGTGCAATGTAGAAGATGTATTCTATGCTAGCGACGCTGATACAACTAGATTAAATAGAGTCGAACGAAGTAGCAAGTAATGCATACAATCCCATTCGATAAGAAGGTTTATTCAAACACATTGGAGCACAACTGTGATCTACAGCTATGGCCGCATATTATGATAAAATGGATATAAAATTGCGTAATGAAAGGAGCTGGAGCAGCGAGTGGCATGGTTGAAATTTAAAATGAACTTTCGCTATTAATTACTGGTGGATCTACGCAAGTGTTATACATCAAGTCGATTCCGAAATATCCGACCGTCATTCAACAGTTGCGCAAATCAGACTGGTGTAAGATCTCGCTTTCTTGTAGGCTTATAGCTCTTCGTATCTAATTTTCTTAATAAGCCCGTGTTTCAAGTATACGCAACTTTGTGTAACGATGTTAGGGCTCTTTTGTCCCAGAGGCAGGGCTACGCTGCGTCTACGGCATCATCTCAATGGCGAAAATGTGGTGCACTAACTTGGAATTCGGGTCTAAATTGGCTGATTTAAGTAAGTTTAGATCCTGTGGCGTGGGTTGAGTGGTCAATGCTTCTGGACCTAACGTTGGGTGGCGCGGGTTCACAGTCAATAAGGACTTCGGGATGGTGACTCGTCCAAGAAAGATCAAGAATTAAAATCAAGAAAATAATACCCCAGCGGAATAAAGCAATGTAATATCTTTGTCAGGGTCGGGTAGGAATAGCCGTGTAATAAGATTATACATAGCAAATTTCAACTGATTTAAGTAAGTTTGATATAATAATATATACGAATGGCCGCTGTGGGTTCACAGCGCTACGATTTTAGGCGACTAGAAGTCTCGAGCTCTGCATTCGAGCTGTGGAATCTGGTTACCACTCCAATATTGCAGCTTAAAAATTGTATGGACGAGTGATACTTGGTAGCAACTCAGGGATTGAGATGGGTTCGGACCAATAACTTATCAGCCACAAGGCGAACGGCGTTTGACTAGTTATCAAAAGATCTATGTATATGCTACTCTCATTTTCATAAAATCAACAAATCTCAAAAAGCTAACAATAAAATGTACCGATTCAGATATACATCATAATGAATTTGGACTCGTGTTTACGTCAAAGGTTCTTACTTTGATTAGTGATAGAGGGCGCTGATCACAACAGTCTCTCTAACACAACACACACTTGTGCGACGATGAAGCGATTCCCGACGTGGGGGGAGAAGAAAAGTCTCGACGTGGAGGAAAGAAGAGCGACTTTAAATCCCAAAGGTATATTTACACCTTAAATCAAAATGAGTTAATGTCTTCTAGCCACATGCAAAATTCATCAAGGACTCTAAGGGCTCTAGAGGTGTAACTGATAAACCTCGGTTTTATGACTCATAAATTATGGGTGTGCTAAGGCCGAGCCTCAGCTTCAACTTTTACAAGATCTTGGGTGTACGGAGCTTGAACTTCGAATTTGTGGAAAGTATCCGGTAGAAGTGTCTCGCTTATGCCACCCACTTCGAAAACAGAGACGCGTCGGTGTCGTCACAAGTACAAATTCAGGAGCAGGTGTTTCACACAGAATGTTTGTGACTTGATACAAGATGTCACGTATGCATTTGGGAGTACCATACTATAATCTTTTTTTTGTATATCCGAACTGCATACAGAAGATACATAGACGTACCTTCAGGTAATGGCTAAGTGTAGCCTAGCACATTATTTGCTATCCAAAAGCAAAAGTTCTTTGATTTTTGCAGCAGTTCACCTTTTTCTTTTTATCATCAGTGAAGCGATGAAGTGAATAAGCCAATATGAAGGAGCGTTCTTTGCCGTTCAGGCGAGGAACAGCTCCAGAACTTTCTGACGTTTCCATTCTCACTCGAATTGGAGACAGTAGCTTCTACATGGCTCATTTCTTTCGTTAGCGTCAGATCAACAATCACGATGATTCGATCCAGCACATCGCAGCTAACCTTGAAAGGGGTTTTGCTCGTCTTGGAAACATGAACAAGATGGAGAGTCTCCTTTCCGAGTCGGCGCTGGCAGGACTACCAAGCCCATCCAGGCTCTGGTCGCCGTATCGTTTCATTTTGAAATACAAGCAATCCTCATAAGTACAGACTACGACGAGGACATCAGACCCTAGTGTCTGACGACGTTTCTACGTGTCCGCGTCTGATTAATAACCGCGACACCGAACTCTGTAGAGGCGTTGATGGCTCAACTGCATCTTTCCACGTTGGCAAGTATATCGATCCTCGTGGTCGACAATCGTCTCAGCCATCCAACAACCCTCCCCGCGAGAGTGTGATAGCGAAGGTGGTGTTGAACGTGAAAACGATTGAGCGACTCTGGAAGTGGAAGAGCGCTCATTTTCGGGCAAATTGAGACAGCACAGCAGCGTTGCTTGATGCTCAAAGATCGCTGCTAGAGCATTTTGAGCCTTGCTGCAGAGCAAAACTCGAAACAACGTTCTGGCTGATGGTTCTACCCAATGCTCGGCTTCAGAGTCTTATCTGAAACTGCGGTTTCAACAGGTTCATGATGAACTTGTTCGACTCCGGAATTCTTTGGCCTTTTCATTTTTGATCCATTTTTTAAACCAATGGCCATTTTTCTTTTTGCATGGCCATACACACACTATGCCCAGTCTCAACTGGCGCTCGATCCAAGGTTTTTGACGCACCAGTGTCAAGCAAGGCTCGTAGTGGTTTCTTAAAACCATTTTCAAAACTTATTGGGCAATCAAAGTCGTTCTTTGCCTAACGCAACTATTACTCGTTGTGGAAACTGCATGTGCATCATGAACGTTAGTGACAGAGTTCTGCAGTAATCTTCTCGGGATCAGTAGGGGCCCCGCCCTGTAGTGGGACAGGTCGCATTACACGTGTTCTGTAGACCACAACTTCGTGTGTCTCGCATTATCTGCACACCCTGTATAGTTGTATATCGCCTTTCAGTTCTGTTGTATCAGAACTGGAACTACTTATCAGGTTAGGACGGAAAAATTCTATTGGCTTTATTATTTAATGTCACTTCACCATTCCTATCCTCTACGTAAGTCAACCGTCCGCTGGAAGCGAGCAACATCTAAGCCTTCCTCAGAAATTTTGTGTATACGGACGGGCTATTCCCATTGCACGCTGCTGCTGATCTTTACCGTTTTTGACTTTTGGGAGCGTTTGAACCGACTACCATTTTAGCGTCCGCAATCATCCGAGCGAGCACCTTGTATCTGTTGCCGACTCGGCAAAGACACTCTGTAGTTCCTGGCAATATGGTCCAGCTTCCCACAACGGAAACACTCTTCATCGTTGCAAGAAAGCTCATTTCCGGGCGTAGAAATGTACGAGATGTTCAATGACTCTGTAACATTTTTTGTATTAGTCGATTGAACGATTGCCTTGGTACGAAGCCGTTGAACATGGCTTGCTTGATGCTTGACTCTTTTTGTATCGCACGGTTGATGGCATCTTCCAGCGTCTTGGGATACTCACGGAACTGTCGACTCCGGATCCGACCATCATTCAAACCTGCCATGAACGTTACAACTTGCGTTGAAACGTCAATTGGTTTGTCTACAATTGTCGAGTGCATACAAATACAGGCCTTAGTGACCTTAACAAATCTTTAAGAATAGACACGGGCACAGAATTCACTTTGTGAAATACCTGTAAGTGTTCGGAGCTAGATAAGTAGTTTCTATATTGACTAAACGCTTACCATACGCCATACTCTTCGCATGACTCGCAAGATTGGACATCACGAACAACACTTAATGCAAGAGGCCTCGCAGTTGTCTTGCAGTGATTGCTGTATCCAATTCGACAAACCATTGTGAGGGAGAGTCGTTCTCTGTACGAAACAGAAGTTGCGACCTGCTTTCGAGATTCCATACTCGCATGATGCATGAAACTGACGGTGGCCTTATTGTAATCATCCGGAGACGACTGCAAAAGCTGAGAACAGCTGCTTTGCGATGACTTCTTGCATCCGCTCGAGTGTCATCCAGTTATGTGATAACAAACGGGGAAACATCTCATTCGTCAGCATCTCAGTTCCGGTACTGATGGGCCGAGTGGTAGTCAAACTTCCTCATGTCGCAAGGACAAGAGTATGGCTGGACTGAAATGCGCGACGTGCTCACAGCCGCGTTATCAAATTAAAATCGACCGTGGTTGAAAAGACCGCTCAAAGTATTATTAGATGTAAAAGGACGGCTGTTCACAGTAGTCTCTCACACACTTGTGAGACGAGGGTACGATTCTCGTCGTGGAGGGAAAAGTAAAATCTTGACTTAAGAAGAAAAGAGCGATTTAAAGACTTGAAGAAAAATTAGCATTTGAATTAAAATGAGGTAATGGTTCCTAGCTGCATGCAGAACAATCTAAAGGCTAGGGGTTATACTAATGAAATTTGAGTTCCTGATATATAAATCAAGAGTGTACTGCGGCTGAATCTCAGCTTCAACTGATACAAGATCTTGAATGTAGGGAACTCAAACTTCGAAAATCACAAACTTTAACTCTCGTGGAAAGAATCCAGTAGAAGTGACCCCGCCTCGAAAGATTGAGATGCATTGGTTTCGTCACCAGTGCAAATCCTCGGAGTAGTAACCAGCATTTTGGATCTCATAGAATGCTTGAAGCTTAATACAAAATGTCATGTATGCATTTGAGAAAACCATAACGTAATCTTCTTTCTTGAATTTGCAGCAGGCTCCATAGCTCTTTGCTTAGAGATAGCTAAGCTAAGGTCACCGACCTTACGTTCCTTACAAGAACCGGTACGAGTGTAGCGGATTGCAATCCGCTACCTCCAAAATAAGCTTAATCAAGGTAAAGATGCTCCTACGTCCAAATTTGAAAGTGACTTTTATTGTTTTAGTTGCGGCAGAGCCGCCAATATCTAAACCTTAGGTTTTCCTAGTTAATACAGTAATACCTAATGAATATAGTAAAACCTAATAAATGCATAAATACTGGCAATCCTGCCACGTAGTAGCTTCTTGTTACGGCCACATCATTGTGTGATAACACCAACTTGTGTAATTCACACCTATTTACGGTCACATCATCCTGTGAAACCGGCCCTTTCATACAAGAAAAGGGCTATCCCTGCTACACTCTCCCCAATCAAAATTGTGAATACCCACAACTCACATTTTATCTGTCGCCTCATACAAGGCTCGCCTGTCTGAGTCACCGGTACGTCCCCAAGAACATCCTTGAGCATTCTTCTCTCAATGAGCCCTGCACGAAAGACACCCAGGGCAAAGCCCTTTATCTTCTGCACGGGGATCATATCCGGACAGTACGTCCGCGGGCTCACGGGAAGCACATCGAAAGCAATCGGCAACCGAGCGCGACACACAGCGCCCGCCCCGGGTGACGGATTTCCTCGTCGAGAATTCGGAAGAAGTCGACTACGAGCCGGATACTCCTTTCTAGCAAGGAAGACGAGGAAGATGGGGTGCTCCAACGGCGCAACGTGAGCCTTGATCGAATCTCGCGTACACCTTGTCCATTTCCCGACCTCTCAATTTCCGGGAAAAGTGAGATTATTACCAATCGCTCCAACGAGGCACAGGAGCAGCAGCTAGAGGCGCTCCTGTACCCACAATTCTGGCTATTCCTGTGGTGCTCACCCCTGGCGAAACCGCTGCAGATGTTGAGAAGCTCTTTGAGCGATGGGTACAGTGGCACCGAGAACTTTCCACGCTGTCTACCCTACAGCGAAGCCACACGGAAGTGGACGTGCGCGTAGAGCGCCATTTCCGACTTGAGTTTGCCAAACTCAAGACTCAACGACGACTTCCTGCGTATTGTCGCCCTGCGACACATGGAATCATCTATCACGCTCCCGCAAGCGCTGTGGAGTCTCTCACGGGTACGTCAACGACATCAGCAGCTCAGGGCCGTAGCTCGAGCTCAGCTAATGTCCCTTCGGCTTCCCGGTCTACTGCCGAGAAGCGCGGGGCGCACGACGACGCAATTGGTCATGATCGTAAGCGTCCACGGCCTCTGGGCAGTCTTGCCGAAGTGGCACCTCAGCCTCCCACGAGTCCTCAGATTCGGGATATCCCCGCCACTTCACAAGATGTTGGGTTCGACCCTGTCGACAGCGTTGACCCCCAAGGCGTTCTACGTGATAGTGGACGCCACCATTCTCATCGAGTAGAGTCGGCGGCAGACGATGACGACTTGGTCGATCGCCGTCCGGTGACTCAGGATGCTCTTGGAGCATTGGAGGACAAAGTCCGTCGTCATCGGCACTCTGTCGAGCATCTTTCCGAGGTCGCTTTTCGCTGTCCGGAACACCTCGAGAGCCTGAAACACTTTTTGCAACGTCTGACTCACGTCGAGTTTTATCGCGCTCTGTCGGAGCGGCTCCTAGCCATGTAGCAGGCGAATACGTCACTATGCGACGGTGGAGCGCCTTGCGTCGCTGGAAACGGAAATTGCTGCTCCTTGCTCGAAACCAGTTGCTATTTCAGCTTCTGGGTGGCCGAGCGCCTTTGGGTGCCGCCCCAGCGCCAATGCTTCCACGTTCGCTTGTGCCGGCACCCAGTACAGCTTAAGTAAGCCCACAAAAAACACCGGGTGGGTGCGCAACCGTTTCGGAAGGTTCAGCGTATACGCAAGGCCCCGCTTGGCTACAACCGTGAAATGTCCGATAAACGGCGGAAGGAGCATCGTCATTGAGACAGCAGAAATTGAATGGGAAATAAGCTTTTTCTAATAAAACCAGGTCTCCAACCTCAAAGTTTTCAACATTTATTCTGCTTCTTCCATCTCCATATTCTTTCTGCGTGTCTTGACTTTCAGCCATCGCATCGCAAACGTGTCGTAGGACACTTAGTCTAGTAGACAGGAAGTCTTCGACTTCTTTGAGCACAGAGAGAGGGCTAGATTCACTAGCTGTTCGGTTAGTCCTCCCCCACCAAGCCCTAAGTCATGGGATGGCGGCGTCAGCAGGACGGGAGGATTAACAAGCTCGTTCACGTAGAAGGGCGTGTAGCTGGTAGATGAATTTACTGCACTGTTCAGAGCTAACCCTACAAGTGGCAGCATAGTGCTCCAGCGCTTCGACATCTCAGCGCGGACGTTGCGAAGAACGTCTTCAACAACGCGATATAGGCGCTCATTTCCCAATATCGGTCTGCGGATGGTCCGCTGTTCATATAGTCAACTTGGTAACCAGCACCCTGACGACTGTTGACCAAAACTTTCCAGTAAAGCGTGGGTCTGACACCGGGAGTCCATTTTGTCGAAAGACACGATCGAAAATCAGCGTCGCTGTACCGACATTGTCGATGGTGTCCGGCAATGCGCAAGATGAGCCATCTTGCTCAAATGGCCCACAAAGACCACCACACCCGTGTTGCCCGCCGAATTTTTTGGTAGGCCAAACGCAAAATCGATAACCTTGGAGTGCCAACAAGAGAAGGGTACCGGCAAACTGGCCAGCGGCACCACCGAAATTCGGCGAGGGTTTCACCCTCTGACACGTCTCGCACTTGCGCACATATTTGTTCGACCATTTGTACAGCTTGGGCCAACAGTAGTGGTAACTCACTAGAGTTGCCACATAGGGTTGACGCAGACCTATACGTCTTCTCACGACGAGATGACCACTGACTAGAATGTCTCGGGTCTCATAGAGGATACGGAATTTAAATCCTCATCGTGAGGAACCACAATTCGTGGCGTATCCGTCAAATCAGTGTTATAATACAGCAACCCGTTTCTTGTCCGAGTTTCCAAACTCCTTGTTCCCGAGAACCTGTAGTAGCGCTACAGACATATCATCACCCGTGTATGCGGCGCGAATCAAATTAGTCACTTACGACGTCACCATCGTGACATAAGCAAGCTCATATTCTGGTCTGCGTGGCAACGCATCAGCCAAAGCATTCTGCTTTCCTGGCTTGTACTTCACCTCGAAGTGATATTCTGCGAAGAAGGAAAGCCATCTGGCCATCCTCTGCGAGAGGTGAGGCAACTGAGTCGCAGTGTGTAATGACGCATGATCTGTGTAGATCAAAATCGGCTTTGAGTGGAGCAGGTGTACCCAGCACTTGACAAGTGCATACTTCATCGCAAGTAGATCCTTGTCGTGCACTGGGTAGTTGTTATTCACAGCCTTAAGCTGGTGAGATTCGAACGCTATCGCCCGATCTCGCCCTCGACGTCTGCTTGCAGCAGTGCACAGCCTCACGGACGACACTTTAAGGACGATCGGGGTCCGGCAACACCAGTATTGGAGCATGGAGGAGGCTGTCTTTGACCCTGATAAAACCTCCCGATGCTCGGTTTCCAAACACCATTTCGTATCCTTCTTAAGGAGATTCGAGTGGTCGTAACATTTCCGCATATTTTGCGCTATTGTTGTGCAAGTAGTTGGCGAGGCCACGGCACTTGCGTGAGTCATTTTGGGTCTTTGTAGCCGGCCAAACCACAATGGCCTTGACCTTAGTGGGATTTGCTCGTAGGGCACGCTTTCCAGTGAAGCACCCTATGGGGCAAAGATGCACTTTTCGAGATGAGCAAACCGCTTCTACGTACACATGCACTCGAGTACCTCGTTTTAATGGACGATGTGGTTTTCGTTATCTGTCTTTCCATGCCCCACACGACTGTGGACAACGATGTCGTTGTAGTATTTTTGTGCATACGCCCGGTGGGGCTTAAACAATTGCGTCACAAGACGATTATTTGCTGCAGGCGCATTCGACAGCCTTTGGGGCATCACCAGCCACTTTCAGAGCATCCCGCTCGGATACTCACCGCTGTCAGCGGAGTATCACTTGCTCTCATAAGCAATTGGTTATACCCATCGACCAAGTCGAGTGCTGTACTTTGCACAGCCAACCATATTGTTCTAGCGATCATCCTTTCTAGGACTTGGCGGCTGTGTCAAAATAGTGGTAGCGTTAGGCTTATTGTAAGTGTGAACGATACTCTACTTGCCGTTCGGCTTGCGGACACAAAACGTGGGTGTCGAATGGGGAGACTTCCTCTCTCGCACCACTTCTGCGTCGTGCTTTACACGGAAGAAGGCGTCAATGCCGTCGTACTGGTCCTTGGACAGAAGCCATTGGCGTGTTACTCAGGATTTCGCTCTCGGGCCGATCTCATGACGCACATATCGGTCTGGAGGTAGGACCGACGGCGGCTCTTTGGCGACGACGTCGTGAAATTTCTTCACCAAAAGATAGGACGGATCCGAGGGTTTCCTCAGGATCGAAGATCCACTTCGTACGCTCAGCACTCTCTTGGTGTCCTCCAGGACAGCTTTATCCAAAAGTGACATCGAGTTGATCTCCTCTTCCGGTCGTATAATGAAGACTTAAGGCTCCGCCGAACTCTTCGGGAAACATCTCGTCCGACTCAGAAAGAACATCCACCTCACGAATAACCTCAGGGGTGATGTCGCCGTCTTCCTCTTCCGTCGTACCATTGACAAGGGTATATACATGTGTGCTATCGTCTACGGTCGACACACTCTAGGTCAAGGTTGACGCCCTGCGTCTTGCACATAACATATGGCAACGCCGTCTCCTTTCTTAGAGGTTTTACGTCTAGGCGAGACCAGTGGGGACACGCACTAAGCGTCGTCCAGGGTCCTCACTCCCTGCTCCATCAAAGCCTTGATGGAATTAACAAAATCCAACGAAGAGTTGCTATTTCCGCAGTCTTCGTCTAGTGGATAACGCGCCACTCCATACGCATCTGAAGGGCCTTGTCCAAGACGCGTCGGACCTCATCCAACCATGCCTCTCTTGGCATGCAGCAAGTACTTCAAAACGCGAGAATTAATCGGTGGATAACGTGCCACTCCACGCGCATCACAAGGGCCTCGCCCTCGATGCCTCGGGCCTCGTCCGACCATGCCACTCTTGACATTCAGCAACTACGTGAACACTCCACTTTCATCACTGGGGCCGAGTTATCGATGCCATGTAGTAACTGCTTTTATACATGAACAGTGCTCAGCGGGCTACGTGCCACTCTTCGTACAACCCGCGAGCCATGATCGGGACTCTTGAATTATACATCTTCAGTGTTCGACAACTCGAATACTGCAAAATCCAGCACGTTGACCGTCTTTGTCCAGTGCTCTCGCCAAATCTCCGCCAGGAGACGTGCGCGCAGCACCCAGGGTCTTCGACCTCCAGTCGATCCATGGCTCATGGTGTTTCAACCATGCCATACCAAGAATAAAGTCATACCTTGAATCTAAGTCCAAGACTAAGCAGAGTTCAGTCACGAAACGCGACATCGAGGTCCACAGAGATCTTTTGCTTCGTGACATATGTCGCCGTCGCTAAGCGAACAGTTACATCATCTCTCAACCTCGCCGTCAGCGCCTCAGCATACAGCTAACTCCTTTCGATCGTGGAACGTCGAGCATAATTGCCCGACGCCCCCAAAGTCGACCAGGATTCTCCATGGCTTCTCGAAGCCCTTCACGGTCGCTTTTACGACCAGCTAGCCCGGCTTGCATACACGTTCCGTACTCAATAGTACGGTCTTCATCGGGGCTATGCACTGCTGCCCTCTACCTCTCTGAAGCTTAACAGAACTCAGCTCTTTCCCAGTAGGCCGCTAGCGCCTACTGGATGCTGTCGATTACCAGCGACAAAACAGAAGACTGGTAAAAAGCGGGACGTCGGTTCGATGAACCTTGACGCGTCTTGCGCAGGGGACAAGCAATCCGAAGGTGACGGGTTTGTCCAATGACAAAATACTGTGGTGTGTTCGAACGCTGGTCGGCAGCTCGGCGCTCTGCCTCCTCGACCTCAATATATACATCGGCTGAGGCCCACTCAACGAGCTTCTACACTGTGCATTCCAACCTAGTCGTGCCGGCTTAAGGTCGAATTCGGCATTCAGTGCCACATTTAATACTTTTTCAAAAGAAGGCGGGTGCAAACGGATGACTCTCTTCTGTCACGCCAGCGCGGAGGCCCTCCATACAGACGGTCACTGAACCGCCTCGGGAAGAGGATCGACTGCCATACCGGCAATGAGTGTACGCAACTTTTGACAAAGTCCACCAATTTCTTCTTGCCCTGTCAGGCGGCAAGGAAACGCGATCGCACGCGATATGCCTGGTTAGGCGTCAAGAACACTCGTTGAAGCTGCGGCTTCAGCTCCGCCCAGGAGGGAACATTTCTCCATTCTTGCCTCGAATGTCCTAACACTCACCATGAGTGGCTTGGGTCGGGGGAGTCATCCATCGTCGATGGTGGCGTCATGAACGCAATCGACGCCGCAACTTTTGCTATAGATGCTCTAGCAGAGCATTTTCATAGCTTATAAAACGCCTCTAGGCTCGCGCTGATCGCTTCAGGTCCTTGCGAAGCGAGGTGTTGGACGCCCTCAGGACCAACAGATACATTAGCTTTTTAAGCCCGTCCTGCATGCCATGGGGCAAGTAAGAGAATTGCTCCATCTTCACATAGGGTCAGTCATAACGACTCAGGCGCAGATAGACTGCTACCAGGAGCTGCAGGGCTGCCGTGGTTCTTTCGCTTAGAGAATGCTTGGTTAAGGTCGTCGGTGACCTTCGTTCTGTACTTAGAACCAGCACGAGTGTAGCGGGTCGCAATCCGCTCACTCCAAGAGTAGCTACAACTTAACCCAATGCTCTTCCGTTTAAAATGTAAACTGTATTCCTCGGTTTTTTTGCAGCAAAGCCACCTATATCTAAATCTATAAGCTTTCTATCCTACGTAGTAAAACCTCTTTATTTTTGTTGTCAAAGTGTAGCCACACCATTGTGTGGTTACACAATCTTTTAACCCACACCATTGTGTGATCACACCATCTTGTGCGACTTACACCTTTCATACCAGAATGAGTACACGGAATCGGGGTAATCAATTACATTTTTTCAGGCTGTGCACATTCTTCGGTTCTCATACAGCATATACTTTTCGATGAAGATAACCTATCGAAGCTGTCAGAAGGCACAAGTGATTGAGAAGCATTCTCAGCTGTTATTTTTAACTAGAATCGGCTGAAGTCAAGCTGCGCAGGTAGCGTGTATAATCAAGCAAGAGATGCTCTACTGTCTAATGCATCGAAATTACGAATGCTGGTGATCCTCATTGTTCGCCGATTATCTCGGGTTTGTATGTTATGATCTAAAATAATGGAACGACTTGATCTTCTTATCTGCTCGACCAATGTAGCACTATCGAGCTCTGTATAGCATCTCCATTCGAATATGTTCGCCACCATCAGAATGAAGTCATACTGGGAGTCGCCAAAATGGGTACTTTTATTTACTGACGATCAATGTTCAATATTGGACACTGTTCTCTGGGCGTAATTCCAGTAGCGATGATTACTCTCCGTATCTATCAAAGTAGGTTTTATCGACAATTCACTGCACATAACATCAAAATGTACCTAGTTGTTCATTTCTCTGCGCTTCATCAAGGGCACATGATTTAAGTTGCTAGAAAGTGCAAACAGTAAGATGTTCATGCCAGCCGATACCTTTTGTTGAAGCTCGTGCGTGGCATATAGCGTTAGAACATTCATTTTAAGGCATATAGCTTTGACACATATTCATACACAGGCTTGGTAATTGCCCAAAATTGAATAAATATATTAATATACGATCACATGACACAAAATTGTGGGCATCAACCAAATGATGTCAATTCCCGTTTTAGTCAAGACACGATAGGTGCAAATGCCGAATGTTCCGGTGGTTTGTCCTGCGCAAAATTATGTTCAGTTCTTCAAATTGGACTCGGCTCAGACTTCTGGATTTCTCTCCAAAACTTTCGTCTCGACTCAGATTTTCTGCCCTTTCTTTATACTTATTTAAGAGATACCCACATCCAGTTACTGGGCTACATTTGTGCTTGTGAACAGATCTGTAAGTTTTAGAAACGAATCTGTCAAAGACCCCCTCGATAAGTACATCCAAAGCAAAAAGGACACACTCTTTATAAATTGGCGAGAGGTACCACCAGCCCTTCCTATGCCGTACACCACAATATTGTCATCCACCCAGCAGAGGGTCCGCAAATTGAAGTAGCCATCCGCTCGATTCAGTCCCCGAATATTTTTTTTATGCGAAAACGTTGCGCTGCGTCCAACAACGCGTTTTTAACCTACATTTTAATGTCGTTCATATTTGTGCAAAACGAAGATGTACTATCAGACCACGAAAGACGATGACATTGTATTCGACAACTCTGAGTACAAAAAGAAATACGTGACTTGTATTGGAAATCTACAAAATAAATGTGGATCGTGTGGGATGGGGACAATGGCGGCATTTCCAGCTTACGAGTACCAAACATATTGTAGCTAGCACTTAATTTCTTTTGCACGCAAAGACTCCAATCGAGTTGACTAGCTGCGAGCGCGGAGTTCTCGACAACTTTGTTAAGTCTGAAGAGAACAAGAGCAGAAACGCGGACACCTCCCATTACTCAAAGCACTACGAGGGGACATAACGATAGGCGTAAAAAAAAATCGGTATTGAAAGTCGTTTGCGACACTTAAAACTGTACTTAATAAGCACGTAGAGTTTGCAAAGCTAATCAAATTTAGATTAAGAGGTCAAGAATCCATTTTCACAACTCTGTGGTGTTCATAATAGGGGCAATTACTCTTGAAGTTCGGGAACGCAACTTTGTGTTAATGTATTTGGAAATGTCTTGCAAGCGCATCTATCTCAATTAGAAATATTCCTCAGAAAAGGATGGACTGCAGCTTCTCAATAGGACCAACCTAGAGACTGTATGTGCGATGACTGCTAGTACTACATTTTTTTGATATCACAACTGAATGAACTTTATGAACCCGACAACATATATGGTCCACGTTTCACAGCCAGT
Source organism: Plasmopara halstedii (assembly GCF_900000015.1). NCBI lineage: Eukaryota > Oomycota > Peronosporomycetes > Peronosporales > Peronosporaceae > Plasmopara > Plasmopara halstedii. Next base: position 892,334 of record NW_020188969.1, read on the forward strand.
CTGTTCCAACCAAGCCGGCTCTTTATCTGATGGGATAACTAGCATATATATATACGGAGTGATCTTCACAACATAGAGCTCCAGACGGAACCTCCCCACTCAGTTCGCGTTCAACTAAGTCTCGCGCAAATAAACTTCCTAGACAAATCTGCGCAATGGTCTCCGAAGGTCATCTCAACGTCGGTAGGCTCCAAGTACAGTCCCCAGCCTACATGGAGATTCAGTCACCTCGTGCTCCGAATTCGTCCACTAGTTCTCACGCCTTGAACTTGCGCCGACGCAAAATTGAAATCGAAGTCGTTGAAGGTGCACGCAAGGGTCCGTCCTGGC
>NW_020188969.1:892673-895863 GCF_900000015.1 Plasmopara halstedii
CCTAGACAAACCCTGAGGTATCAACTCCAAATGTTCGACCTGTGATTATCGATGTTATATAGTAGATAGCGGCGTGAAGATGGTATATAGCTCAAACAATACCGATCGTGTTAACGAAACTGATAGAATTATTCAAGCGAGTCCTCAAACATCTGATTCTGGTATCGATAACACACAGCAAACAGCTGATGTTGGAATCGACAATACTCCACGAATGTAAGATGCCACGAAAAACCTGGATACCGAAGATCAAGTGGAGGCGCGACCAAGGGTTAAAAAATGTTTAACGCCAATCCTAAATTGGGTAGCGCTTCAAATTTAGCTAATTAAGCGTAATGCTGGTAATGAAAATAGATACTTTCTTGGTAAAAGGGCAGCCAAAACGGGTAGAAAAAGTAAGACTTATCAATCGATTGAATGGGTGGCTATAGAGGAGAAGATTAAAGACAGCTGGCATGATGGCGAAAGTAAACGAATCGATAAGAGCACTTACATGAGATTTAAAGACCCTCTTTATCACATTTCGCCAACGCAGAAACGAAAAATCACCGATCCAGATGAATGTGATGATGCATTCTGTCCCAGGCAATGTCTTGAAGATAGTTTTGAGTTTGCCACATCGACTTCTACCTCCGTAGATCAAGTTGATAGTAAGAATCGATCGCTTGGTCTATTCGCAAGAATAATGCAGTGCTCGAGTCGGCTGATTTGAAAAAGAAAATCATTCACATCCTTAAGAGCATGGGTAAAACATCATGGATAGGTTTGGATACGTGTGGATTGATGATTCATCCATAAGTGTATTTGGTACTGATAGTGGGAGAGTCAAGCCAGCGATTACTTAAAAAGTCGATTGGAGAACAACATTCCAGAAATTTATCGCTTGAGTGAAAGATCGTGACGATATCGATCTATTTACCAATGAATACACCACCAAACTTGCAAAGGTCTTTGAGCGACGCGATGGTGAGGCTCATTGGAATCATGAATAGTGTTGTAACTAATGCTGAAAACGATGCGAAGAAAAATCTCATGGACTACTCTAGCAAAATAGCATCTGAAGGAGTTCGAAATCCCTTTAGACTGAAACCAACAGTAGATACCTAAAGTTGGGTGAAAGCTAATCAAAGTTGTTACCTTAGTGAACCTATCACAGCAAAACCACGAGAACAAAGTGGTGTCTGGCAAGGAATTCAACGATCTTATGAAAACCATTAGATTGATGAACACTTTCAATTGCCTGATGACCGGGTTTGGAGTTTTAGAGCAATTTCGTTTATGAGAATGATGATCCAGCATTAAAGACAAATCTCGAATCTAATCTTCAGCTATTGAATCGAGTTATCCTCGACAAAACAAAATCGACAGATACATCAGCTCGAATAAAATCCTCTGAGGGTCCCCAATATCGCGATGACACTTTGCAAAAACTCCACGATGAGTCAGATTAGAGTACGGCAAAGCTCAGAGAAAGTACGAGAAGGAGAAGCGAGCAATAAGGAGCAGTGACTCAAAATCTTTAAGATCAGCGCTGAAGGCGGCAACCACTGCCATGAAATCAACCAAGACTGTTTACCAAATCAAGGCTTAATCCGATGCTAAGAACTATACCGAGTTTGATCAATTCAGTGATAGACAAGACGAGCGCACGGTTCGCCAAACTGTGAATAACATGGTTGATCAGGTATGACGACAGGCGTTGGGTCAGCAGTTAAGAGGAAGTTTCAGGGTCGTGGGTTGAGAGGTGCTGGGGTCGCCCCGCTTGAAGGAGTTGGCCGTCGCGGGGGAACATGCAACCTCAATTAGATCTAAGATTTAGCCACCCCCCAGCATACATCAATCGTCAACTGGGTAGTAAGTTTATCAGAATTCCTGATCTCGATGCCAAAACCTTTGTGATTGTCCAACCCAATCGTCGTCCCAAAGCGCGTAATCAGTTATCCGCTACAGTCAAGATCCGAACACTTGCTTTTAAGCAACATATCGATCAGGCAGAGTATGACAAGCTCAGTATTGACGACAAAAAACATTTCATGGAAATTCTCGCGATTACTCATCTTCCGTACAGTTTCTATGATCGGGTTGAGGGTCCGTTAAAGTCTCTAAAAGCTGATTATGATAAGCTAAAGCAGTGAGCTGGAACTCGGTAATGATAATCTTTCAATCATCAAGCAGCTAAAATGCTTAGTGTGGATATGTACAGCAATCGAATGATTGATGATAAAGAGTTTAAGGTAATTTTCACGCGACTACAAAAACATGTTCTTTTTCAGTCACCAAATTTTTTCTAGCTCAGCTGGTAGCTATGGAGACAACACTGATCTCAACGTAGTCGAGAAGGCTACCATGAAAAAATTTACCGTTCATGACCGCCCACAGAAGCCTCAAGCAGCTGTATGGGCCACTGACCTTGATAAGTCCATAAGGAAGGTTGATGCATCAACTCAGATAGAAGGAGAAAAAGTATGGGCTTTCACAAGTAAGAAAAATAATGAAGCTGTGAAGACCTTTGCTATTCAACGTCAAAAAGAAATTCCTTTTCATACAAGGTGATTCTTGTATCCCTTGAAAATCTCTATTTTTCTGATTCACTTGATATTTCAGTGATAGATGTCTCTCCTTCACCATTTTTCGTAGGTATGAAAATGCTTTCTCCCAGACCATAATTTGATCGGCCTGCAGAAGTGTTGACTCAACGATTTGACATTTGTACAATTCGTTTGTAGCTCTTGCTTGCCCGCAACCCATGGTTATTGAAATTCTGGTCTATACATTACCAAAGAAACGTTTTTGAGATCCAAGAAGAGGGTATGGTTCCGATGTATCGATATGGTTCACATATCCTATAACATCGCTGTTTTAGTTCAATATTACCATGGTCGTACTTACTGAATGCTCTCAATGGCGCGATGTCTCGATACTGTTGATAAGGTTCACCATTCCGCTTAATACCATGAAAAGATACAACTCGACTATCTCAAACACAGCATCGTATTTCTTGTCATTTCTCTTCGAAATAAGAAATGTGAATGGCATGATCTGTATTAGAGATGATACCTTTGCTTCCAATTCCTCAATTTGATCCAAGACATGTTGATTCATTTTCATATTGTATGCTGCAATTCGGCTGTTATCAACGTTAAGTTGTGTTTTGGCAGGTTCAAACGATGGGTCTTCGCCTTCCTGAATA
>NW_020188969.1:895873-896017 GCF_900000015.1 Plasmopara halstedii
ATGACGTTATTATTAGCATTGCAACTGATATAGCTGTTGATAGCAATATGATAGACTGCATTGCGACGGATTCGTTACAGCAGCTATTGTTAGCAAGGTGGAATAGTGTGGTGATAGTCTGCATTGGGACTGATATGTTATCGC
>NW_020188969.1:896027-896131 GCF_900000015.1 Plasmopara halstedii
TTGTAGCGTGTGCCTCCTTTCGACACGGGCTTGATAGGACCCATAGCATCTGAATGCACAATCTGAAATGGATGCGAGGTCTTAACTTCACTGCCAGATCGGTG
>NW_020188969.1:901326-901479 GCF_900000015.1 Plasmopara halstedii
CGTCCCACTTTGGCCTTCACTAATATCCGACGCTTCCGATGATAACGTCACTCAAGTAAACGAGCGCAAGCTGCAGCCAGGCGAGATCGTGGTACTTCCTGCAGATATCTTGGCCACGGCTAAGAGTAAATCGGACCATATGGTATGGATCCG
>NW_020188969.1:902286-902650 GCF_900000015.1 Plasmopara halstedii
GTTTGGGACATCCAAGTGAGAACGTTTTAGTGAAGACTATGCGATCCACAGAAGGTATGCCTGCGCTAAAACAAGGTATCAAGACCTTGTGTGGTGGATGCATGAAGGGCAAGCAGACGATTGAAGCCTTTCCGGGACGCTCCATGACAAGGACATCACGTGTACTGGAATTAGTTCACACAGACGTGATGGGACCAATGAAGACACTTTCGAAAGGAGGTGCTAGATACATTTTGATTTTTGTTGATGATTATTCACGATATGTAGTGGCTTACTTTCTGGCGAAGAAGAGTGAAGTTGCCGACGAGATCAAGATGTTCAAAGCACTGCATGAAAATCAATGGGGAACCCGAATCAAGTGCCT
>NW_020188969.1:902660-910715 GCF_900000015.1 Plasmopara halstedii
AGCCACAATATATTTTGTGCCGCTTTCGTCGTTCGGATCGGGAAACTCGATGGAGCCAAACTCCGCCTCCAGCGTTGGAGACCGTCGATTCTACAGACACATAGTATTGTAAACGCCTATAGTCTGGATACATCTGTTAAAAGTCGGCGCAGTACCGTGTAAGCGTCGTCGCCATTTGTTGACACACTTAAAAGACTACTTTTGCCTACACCTGCAGAGCCCAGTAAGATGATCTTGTATGTGGAATTTATTGCAAGCTTAGTAGCAGACAGTTGTCGTCGTGGTGAGGATTGCTGTGATCCTGGTAGTTTTGCAATGGCAGCAGATAGTTCGTCACCGTCTAATTGCAATGAGTCTCGTAATTCGTGCCGAGTAACAATTCCGGCTTCAACATCCACAAAGCGAAGAGTTATAGGTCGTGGGGTGGCCTGCAAACTGCAATGATGTTACAAGATGCTTATAAGTTATTTGGTTTACACGTTAAGACAAACCTTAGAATGATCTCTTCGCAAGGCACGTCAACCAGATGAAAATCATTTATGTGGGTTAGGTATAGTCCGGGTCGCAGCGTCAAGTGCTCTTGACCAAGTTGCAAGTGCTTATTGTACCGTTGAGCTGGTCCGCTACCATCAGGGCCCTGTATCCGTCCAATTGTAAAGATAAGCACTTTCAAATTCGCTTTTTACATAACTCCATCACCTTTGTAAGTTCCAGCAAACGTATTGTGTAAATGCCATTGCCAGTGTCCGAAGTCTGGGCTGGGTGAAAGCGTAACCCAAGCTTCTCACTTGGAAATTTTACGCGAAAGGCGATCTGCCATGGCAAATCTATGAACCATGGTGAAAAGAAGTCAAAAGGGCATTCATGAAAATGTCAGTGAGCTTAGCGTACAGTCTGAGTCGTCATCAGCTAAGAAAGCCTCAGCCGAAAGAAGCGGAGGCTGAATTTGCAATTCTAATGGCGATGACATTTTTGTCAGCCGAGTGGTTATTACACTTCAAGCAACTTGACGTCTCCGGATTACTGACGGTTTTGAAGCGACCGCTTGGTGAGACACCAACATCTAAAATCTGCTAGAAAAAAGAGTAAAAAAAGCTTGCATCAAGCATGTCTGAAGAAACATACGTCCGAACATACGCAGAGGGGTTGTCACGAATTGATCGTGTCGTGGACGACTCCGGCTACGCATTTACGGCTCTCGATGTCGCTGTAGGTTCAAGTTATGCCTTGAATTATGTCACTTTACGCTTACAGTTTGGTGTTTCATTCAGGAGAAAGGTCTCGCGAGTCTGGAGCCGATCAAGAGTTATTCGCATTTGCTCTTTGTCAACGTTTCGAAGAACCAAATATCTGATGCGTCACCTCTTTTAGATCTTTCGTACCTTGTGTGCGTGGATCTGTCAAAGAATGTCCTCAAATCAACGCCAGATTTTCCACAGCCATACTTGCAGGTAAACTGCGATCACATTTAGCGATTTTGATAATGAAATCACACTGAAAATGGTGCAGTCGCTCGACGTCTCTGATAACCAGATCACATCTCTTCAAGGCCTTTCGTCGGCCTCCTTGACAGTGCTCAAGATTAATGGTGATTGTGCTTTAAGGATTCGTCGAACATTAAAATTCACATGTTATCCTGATTTTCCAGGTAACGGGTTGACAAGCCTCGTTGGTCTACAGAATTTACCATCCATCAAAACATTGGAAGCAGCTCGCAATGATATCATAGATGTTGAAAGCCTTGCAAATGATACAGCGCCAAGGCTGGAAACGCTGCACCTGGTAACCGTTGCCTTCACATTCTTCAATAATTTGGAAATTTGATGAGATTATGCTTCGCTGCGCATTGGCTTCTGTCGAAATTTTGATACTGAGACAGGATGAAAATAAAATTACGACGATTATGGGCATTGAAACTCTGCAAGAGCTAAAGACGCTCTCAATTCAACAGAACTACGTAAAATATTGCTTATCTGTTTGTATATGTTTACGATTGATGAGCTGACAATCTTTTGTTTTGGGTGGCAGATTGAATCTTTCGAATCCATCCAGCAACTGAGGCTTCTCACCAAGCTAACTTCACTTAATCTGACCGGAAATCCCGTGACACAAGCAAAAGATTATCGTGAATCTGTCATCTTGCTCGCACCATTGCTTAAACACCTTGATGGTGAAACACTTACTGACGAGGATCGCTTTGCTGCATTAGAGCTAAAGCGTCGGCGAGAGATGGAGGCTATGGAACAAGCTGAAGAGAAGTAGTAAAGCTTTGAACCTTTTAAGAACGTCTTATTATAAACGCTAAGGCCACGTATTTTTGCTGTCAACGATGTATGTGGAGCTTACTGCTGGGGCTCTTCCTTAGGGTTGAGCTTGATAAGATCGTCGATTCGCAATATGGTAATGGCAGCCTCCGTGGCAAAGCGTAGGCTTTTGATCTTGCTTATAGCAGGCTCGACCACACCAGCTTCCAAATTGTTTCGCACAGTGCCCTCTAGCAGGTCCAGACCCGAAAATCGCAAGTCGCACTTGGCAGCATCACTTTGCGATGTATTGTGGTGCGCACGGAGGCGCGCAACGAGCTCTGAGGCATCCTTGGCAGCGTTGACTGCCAGTGTTTTGGGGATTACTAACAGCGAGTCAGCAAACTCGGCGATGGCCAATTGCTCTCTGGAGCCCAACGTTGTCGCAAAGTTTTCCAGGTAAATAGACAAAGCCGCTTCTACTGCCCCGCCACCAGCAACGAGCTGGTTACTTTCGAGCATTCGCTTCACAACCATAAAAGCATCGTGCATGGAGCGATCCATCTCATCAAGCATGTTCTCATTAGCTCCACGAAGTACTACAGTAGTGGCTTGGCGCGTCTTGCAGCCCTTAATGTATATAAGCTCGCCATCGCCTACACGCTCCTCGCACACTTCGTGCGCCTCGCCCAAAGCCAAAGGGTCAAAAGTCTCTTCGCCCTCCATGTCGGCAAGCGTAAGCACAACTTGACCGCCTGTGGCCTTTGCAATACGCAGCAAATCTTCTTTCTTACAGCGTCGAACACCCATGCATCCGGACTCCACAAAGTATTTCAGACACAAGTCATCAATCCCTTTGGTCGTTAAAATCACGTTGGCACCCGCGTCGATCATCTTCTGGATCTTTTCTTTGGTGATGTCAACCTCACGCTGACGAATCAGCTCTAGCTCATTTGGGTCGTTAACAACCACCTGCACACCCATTTGCATACGGTGACGCTGCAGATCAAAGTCTAACAATGCAATCTTTGCATTTTTTATGTATGTGGGCATCTGCTGTGAAGCCTTCGTGCAATTTAGGGCAAATCCATCCACTAGATGCGTCTCGAGCGCGCTTTTACCATGGGCCTTGAGCACGTTAATCGAGCTGACGGGATACTTAAACCTAATCTTACCCTTGGCACCTTCCTGTTCTACTTTGACGGACGACACAGCGTCCACGACCAAATTGGCAAAGAAATCACTTTCAGGGCCAATAATCTTCGACGACATGCTGGTCTTCGCAGCGTTTACTAAGCTTTCACGACCCAGCGAATCTACGGGCACGCACAAATTTTCCTTAATGTACTTGACAGCCTCACGCATAGCGATACGGTATCCAGCAATAATGGACGTAGGATGTATCTTGGTCTTGACCAGCTCGTTGGCGCGCTGCAGTTAGCAGTAATTCCCAGTGAATACCACCATATTAGAGCTATTAATTAATAAAAAAGACTGATAGAATATCCTGAGCCTATGAATACCTTGAGGAGCTCAGCCGCTATTATAACAACGGACGTAGTACCATCGCCAACTTCCTGATCCTGAAGACCGGCAAGCTCTACAAGCACCTTTCCCGCAGGCTGCTCAACCTCAAGCTGCTTGAGAATAGTTGCGCCGTCGTTAGTGATAGTTACGTCGCCAATATCATCAACGAGCATTTTATCGAGTCCTACAGGGCCCAATGAGCTCTTGACGATGTTGGCAATAGCCACTGCTGCCGTTACGTTTAATTCGCGCACATCCTTTCCCGTTGTGCGCGTGCCGTCTACTACCAGGTCTGCCGTTTCCATGTGTGACTACTTCGACGCCCGTGTCCAAACGATCGTGAGTAGGGGGAATTAGGATATCTATGGATATGTGGTGTTTCCGACACAACTTGATCATCGCGGTTTATTCCAAGAATTTAATTCCGCGCGCACTCATTTAAAAATTTCGCAGCCATGAAACCTTCGCTGGCGGAAGCGATCGCGGCACTCAAACGCGGTGACGCATCAACACTGTCAAAAATAATGGATAAGCGAAAGCTGCAACATCGAAAGCCTAAAGGAAGCAAGCGCAAGGTAAAGGACTCTGAAAACGCCGAGATAGAGGATACGATAGAAATTCACGACGAGGTGGGCTCGCTAACCCGCGCGCAGCTGAGAGCCTTTTATCCGGCAGCTGTACAACTTGTTGCTCCAAGCGATAACGAAGAGGAGGAAGGTAATCGCCTCAAAGCTCGTGAGTGTATTGCCGAGTTCACAACGCTTCTGGTTGAGGCCAAGGATGCTTCAATCGACAAGGAGGAGCTATTTGCTGTAGCCCAAGAGCTTCACGATCAGCTTTTGACTCTGAAAGGAGACAAAAATCAAGTACTTGCCACGCAAGAAGCCATAGCATTGCTCTGTGAGTCTTGCTGGAGATACAACTTGTGTGGACGCGCATATTCGTTGGTAACGCAGCTTCTGCCTTACTTAATTGTGCGCAGTTATGAATCCCCATCAACAGGTTTTTTTAACTCGAGGAAGCACCCGATACGTCGGTTGTTTGCTGTAAAAAGTGCACTTTCTCTGCTTGATTTTGATGACGATAGTAGCGGGTTCTTGAGAGATATCTTGTTGCGGTGCTTCATCCAACCAACTTTTTTCAGATCACCGGACGCGGTATCATTTTTAAGTTTTTTGTTCACTTTACACGTGCCATTTATCGAGGATATCAACGAGACCATCAGAAATCAGATACCAAACCAGCGAAACTCAATTCTCGTCAAATATGGTAGCATCTACTTCAAGGTAAATCACGGTTATTTTATTACTAAATCAGATGATGTGAGGATTGTTTCTTATTGTCACTTGATGCTTGTAGGCCTGGGTTAGTAGCAAGGAAAGTTGCAAGAAGAAAATCGAAGAGGAGTGCATTCAACGATACGTCTGTGACGCAGTCCATGCGAGTAGCCTCTCTCTCTTTAATGCAGTACGCACAGTATTGCAGATATTCTTCGAGAACAAACGACATATTGGTGTAGATGAGATGCTCTATCGCATTTGCAGCCCCATTTTATGGCGTGGAGTAAAAGCTCCTAACGATTCGGTCCGTCGTCAAGCAACAATACTGTTATTTGATAACTTTCCGCTCCGTGATCCATCGTTCAATAATGAATTGATGGACCTGACTTTACAGAAACAATTTGACACATTTGAAGAAATCTTAGGTGACTCACATCCAGCACTTAGGGTAGCAGCTATTGAAGGTGTATCAAAGGTGCTGTCTACATACTGGGAGCTGATTCCAGCTGAGACTATTCGTTGCTTCATTTCGAAGCTCGTTGTGGATTTGGTAAATGACGTGTCCTCCAGTACTGTCCGTGCTGCGGTATTTGAAGGCGTTCAGTTCATCCTCGACAATCACAACTCACATGCAATCCTAAAACCACTCCTTCCGAAGGTTAGACTGCATAAGTTGGACTTTTCATAGCATTGGCTGATACCATCTGACGCAATGTATATACAGCTCGCACCTTTGATCAATGACCGGAATGAGAAAGTACGTGCTGAGTTTGGAGCTCTATTGATTCGGGTCAAGAGTATCCGAAACTTACACTTTTACGACATCGTTCCAGTTAACGACTTGCTTTATCGTATGGTAGAGGACCGTGACAGCCCATTAGCATGCAAGCAGCTGGTTTCCCTATTCTTGAACTCGTACTTTCCTCAAAGCGTTGGAGGATCTTCGCAAGTGGCTCGGTGTCTCGCTTTGGTAAAAAAAAATCCAGAGGCTGCAATGGTTTTTTATGCAAATGTAGTAGAGCATGTATCGGTTGGCTCTGTGTGCAAATTGGCTGCCCTTTTACTCCGCTGCTCTCTCAACTTTGTGTCAAAGCGCCTGAAGCAGACCCAGGAATCGGAAGATGATGACGTTGAGGATGAAGAGGACGATGAAGAGGGAGGTTTTAGCGTGGTTGGCCAGGTTGTCGTGCTAGAAATTATCGCAAATGTTCTTCATAGCGTGAACGTCAAGGTGTTCGGAGACAATCGTTATGCTGAATGCAAAACCTTCCTGCGTGAGCAGCTGAACGTCAACTCTTTAGAAGCACTTCTACTAGCTTACAGCAAAGACCGTCCTTACGATCAAGAAGCCCTCAGCTCTATTTGGAGAATCATTGGCTACCTCGGCGACCTGGCTGAAGAAAATTTGCTGGAGCGATTGGTGGGAAATTTTATGGAATTAAATGCGACCTCCAACCGAAAACTTCTAGAGTCAATGGTTAATTGCATGGTGCAGTGGGACCGGCTTCCGCTCTTGACATCAAAATTGGCAAAATTTCTTCATTTATGGCGAAAAAACAAATTACGCATTGACACGGATGGATTTAAATCAAAAAAATCGACTGCGTTAAAATTAAATCCTGTTGTGGTACTTGGTACAATTGAGTATATATTTCAGCTTCCGACTGTCAAAAATCTCAACACTCTTCTCCAACCTGTCGTTGAGGCCTTAAATAAATGCGTAGAGCCCGTTCTCGAATATGAGGTTGACGAGGTCAAAGAAGCATATATGGCAAGCCCATTTTTGATTATCCGTCTGATAGAAATTTATGCAAGAGGCTTGGTGATGGCTGAATGTGCTCACGTGAAAGATGAAACTTCTCTGCTGGTAGAGAAGTCAACCAAGCGCTTGAAAAAGAACGACGATTTACGTGACTTGCAGCCTTCTGAATTCTTCACCCCACCCATGCCACTCAATCCGCTATTATGTTGGCTGGCTCAGCTAATGCTACACTTTCGCAATGAAGTTGAGGTGGGAGATGTATCAAAGCGTGGAAAAAAGCGGCGACGGAATAAAAATACAGATGAAGTCCAGCCAGCACCTTTGAAGGAGATGCTGAACCGCTGGCGTAATTTATTTTCATTCGTTTCATTAATGGCAGCCGAAAGCGCTGCATTTGCACTTGAGCGCACACACTGGTTGCAAAATGGCCCAGCAGCCGACTTTATTGATGCATACACAGACACCCTGTCTGACACTTTGCAAAAAATGAAGTTCTCCGAGCGCACAGTGTTTTACCAAGCTGGACAGCTTTTGCATTTGCTGGGCAGCGCTAGAATTCAAGCTCTCAGTTCTACGAAAACGAGTCTTGTGTCTTCTCTCGAGCATTGGATAAGCAAATTACAGCAAGCTTTACTAAGCGCGCATAAAAAGTATCAAGAAATGTGTGATGACATCTGGCCAACAATCAGTGCTTCATTCAACGAGCAATGTGCACTGAAAGAATCGGAAACAGTTGTGTAAAATCTGCATCGGGCGTTAAACGCATACATAGTAAAAATGGGCATTTTAACAGGGTACAACAGACAGACCACGGATTGATCACACCTTTAAATTTACATGAAAGTCTGAGTGTGTAACGAACTACGGATATGTACATTATCGAAAAAACGGTGCCAAGATAGCCCAATAAATAGTTTGTGAATGCTGTCGTTTCTGGATGCTAGGGCTAACCATCTAGCTGCTGTGTGACTTCAAGGCTGTAAGCATTTGGCTCTGCGGATTAATTCAAGATTCATCAACTGGACTCACAGGTCGGGTCTCACAAACCTGAACGCACGAATGTGTCGTCTTAAATTCGAGCTCTGCCAGTGAAGGCCTTTCACCAGGATCAACTACCAAAAACTTCTTCAATAAATTTACTAGCGGCTCCTTTCCCGTCATGGCCACCTCGTCTTTTTCGAGTAAATATTCCACTCCGAAATCCTCCAATAGCCTAAAACGGTTATCTTTGCGTATCGGCTCG
>NW_020188969.1:910725-910826 GCF_900000015.1 Plasmopara halstedii
ACTTAGTGCGACGGCTCTCTGATACTTGGACTTGAACACAACGGGGGCTTTTCCAATATTGATCAGCACACCTGAGACAGACCGTCTGTCATCAGTGTTGC
>NW_020188969.1:910836-912841 GCF_900000015.1 Plasmopara halstedii
CCATTTTCCAGCATGGGATGACGAGGAAGGTGAGTTGTGCCAGCGGCGTGATACGAGCCCTGCTCGCGCCTTGCGGACCCATGTTCGATCCCTGACTCCTCATCAACTTAGGAACGTGGTGTAATCAACAATGACCTCGACGGGGAACAGAGACGACAGCTTGAAGCTGTTCATAAGGCGGCTCTAAAGCGCGCCCATCCACGACCGGTCACTGACCCTCGTGTGGAATATGGCTTCCGCCCAGCGGATCCTGCTGTGGAAGCGAAGGGATGCGGTAACTAGATCGTTTCGCGTCCACATTATCGGGGCCCCGGCCAGAACGGATGATGAACTTGCACCACGGAAAGCTCTTCGAGCTTTTTTCTTGGTCCCAAAAGAAATTCCGATAGACGTTTATCGCACTCGTCTAAGTGCTCAACGAGGTGGCTCTAGTGTACCCGCAATGCGGACAATACCTGTAGTACTCGCCCCTGGCGAAAGCACTACCGATGAGGAAGCGCTCTTTGAGCGATGGATGCAACGGCACCGAAAAATTTCCTCACCGCATAACCTGCAGTTGAGCCACAAGGAAGTGAACGTGCGTGTGGAGCGACACCTCCGCTTTTAAAACTCAAGGCACGCCGTCGACTTCCTATGATTTGCCGCCCTGCGACGTATGGGTTGACACCTAATGCTCCCGCCAGCTCTGTGTCTTCGACCGCAAGAGCTCAGGGCCATTGCTTGAGCTCAGCTCATGGCCCGTCTACTTCCCTGGCTATTGCCGGGAGGCGCGGGGCGTCTGATGACGCGGGACGTCCTGAACTTTATGATCAAAAGCATCCACGGCGTCTGGGTAATCTTGCCCGAGTGGCGTCTCAAACTCCCACGGGTTTTCGGAGTCGAGATATTCCTGCCACTTCAACAGATATTGGGTCTGACCCTGCTGACGACGTCGTCTCACTAGACGGTCCACGTGATAGTGGACATCACCGTTCTCATCAAGAAGAGTCGGTGGCGGGCGGTGACGCCCGGGTCGACCCCCGTCCGGTGACTAGCGATGCTCGTCGAGCCCATAAGGATGAGATCCTTCGTGATCGGAGCTCCGCTGAGCGTCATGATGAAGTAGCATATCGCTTCGCGGACGCTCTTGATGATTTGGAGCGCGTCGTGCACCAACTGCCTCGCCTTGAGGGCTTCCGCGCTCTGTCGGAGCGAATCTTAGCCGTGGAGCAGGTGAATGCGTCGCTGCAGGCAGCGGTGGGGCACTTGGCTTTGTTGGAGATGGAAGTTGCTGCACTCCGTGCTCAGAACCAGTTGCTGGTTCAGTTTCTGGGTGGCCGAGGGCCCGTGGGATCCGCTCTGTCGTCAACTCTTCCGCGTTCACATGCGCCGGATCCCGATGCGGCTTGAGCAAACCCACGTAAAACACCGGGTGAGTGCGTATCCGTTTGGGGAGGTTTAGCGTATACGCTAGGTCCCGCTTGTACGGTCCGATATACTGTGGACGAAGCTTCGTCCTGAAGATAGTAGAGGCTGCATGTATAGGCAGATATCTAGAGTTTAATAGAACCAGGTCCCCGACCTTAAAGCTTTCCCTTTTGCCTCTCCCTTTTTCATCTGCATATTGTTTCTGCAGGTCTTGGCTTCCAGCCATCGCGTCGCGAACGGGTCGTAGGACACTCAGTCTGGTAGATATAAAGTCATCGACCTGTTTGCGGATGGTGGTGGGGGGGGCTGAAATCAGCTAGCCGTTCGGCAACTCTTCCCTTACCAAGCCCTGCGCCATGTTATGGCGGCGTCAGCGGGACGCGAGGGTGAATCAGTCCGTTCACGTAGATCGGTGTGTAGCCGGTAGACGCATGCACTGCATGTTCAGTGCAAACTTTACGAGCGGCAACATAGCGCTCCAGCGCCTATGCGTCTCAGCGCAAACGCTGCGAAGAACGTCTTCGATGACGCGTATCACCCTTTCGGTTTGACTATCGGTCTGCGGATGATCCGCTGTCGACATATCCAACTTGGTGCC
>NW_020188969.1:912851-918292 GCF_900000015.1 Plasmopara halstedii
ATGGTTCATGTTCATGTCCATTGACATCTGCTTGGAGTAATGTACAGCCTTTGGCAAAGATGTAACGGGGTTACATGTACCCAGAGTGTAACGGAGTTACACGTACGCTTGTATGAAAGGGCGGGTCACACAAGATGGTGTGACCGTATGGGTAGATAACACAAGCGGTGTAATCACACAATGGCGTGGCTGCACCGTAACAAGAAGCCACTAAGTGGCAGGATTTGCCAGTTTTAATGCATATTAATCAGATTTTGCTATGTTAATTAGGTTATACTATATTAATTAGGAAAACCTAGGGATTCAAATATTGTCGGCTTTGTCGCAATTAAAACAATTAAACACAGTTTCAATTTTGAACGGAAAAGTCCCCTTACCTTGGCTAGGGTTCTAAGTAATCTTGGAGGCTGCGGATTGCGATACTGGTTCTTGGTAAGAACGTAAGGTCGGTGACCTTAGCTTAGCTTTCTCTAAGCAAAGAGTTACGGCAGCCCCGCTACACTTGGTAGCACTTGTAGTCAATCTATGCCTGAGTCGTTACGACTGATCCTCTGTGAGGATGGAGGAATCTACCTATTTGCCCCAGAGCATGCAGGACGGGCTTCCTAAGCTGATGTCCCTGCTGGGCCCTGAGGGCGTGAAGCACCTCGTTGTGCAAGAGCCCGAGGCTATAGACGCGCACCTAGAGGCGTTTTCCGATTATGAGAATGCTCTGTTAGAGCACTAATAGCAGAAGCTGTCAGCGTCGATTGCGTCTTGGACGCCACCGTCGACGACGGATGATTCCTTCCGACCTAGGCATCTCATGGTGAGCGTTAAAAAGATGGAGAAAATCTGCTGCTATTGATAAGAGGGTCCGAGATGGCTATGACATCCGCCATGAGCAATCGGTTGGATGGATTAGTGCCATCCAATTCTTCATTACGAAAGTTTCCCCAATCTCCATGTTGTGACGTATCAGCACGGTCATTGGCACTAGCTATATCCAAGCTCAGCGGTCGAGCGTGAGAATGGACACTGACGTGCGGTACTTCTGTTGTAGCGGCGTTTCCCTTCTGGACGGAGCTGAAGCAGCAGCTTTTACGAGTGTTCTCTCCGCCTAACCAGACATACCGCGTGAGATCGCGTTTCCTTGCTGCCCGACAGGGCAAAAAGAAGCTAGTGGACTTTGTCCAAGAGTTGAGAACAATCATTGCCGGCATGGCAATCGATCCTCTTACCGGCTGGTGACAGTGGCCGTCTTCATGGAAGGCCCCCGCTCTGGCGTGGCCAAAATGGAGGTCTTCCGTGTGCACCCGTCTTCTTTTGAAGAAGCAGTGAATGCGGCATTGAATGCCGAATTCAGCTTTAAGTCATTGGAATGCACACTCTAGCAGCTCGTCTAGCGGGTCTGAGCCGATGGATCTCAGCTATGCTGAGAACGAAGAGGCAGAGCTTTAATCTGCCGAGCAGCGTTCAAACACCCGACGGTGTTTTGTCCGTGGAGACACCCGTCACCTTCGAATTGATTGCCCCCGCGCAAGGCACATAAAGGTTCATCGAACAGACGTTCCGCTCTTCAGATTTGTCGCGGCGAAACGACAACACCCAGTAGGCGCGGGGCGGCCCTGCTGGGGAAGAATTGAGTTCTGTCGAGCCTCAAGGAGGTAGAGGTCAGCAGGGTTCAGCCCCGAAGAGCCTCGTGCTCTTGAACACGGAGCGTGTATGCAATCCGGGATTGTTGGTCGTAAACGCAGCCGTGAAGGGCTTTGAGAAGACGTAGAAGATCCTTATCGATTCCGGGGCGTCGGGCAATTATGCTCGACGCTCCATGATCGAAGGAAGTCAGCTGTATGCTGAGGCGCTTGAAGCGCAATTGAGTGACACCGTCACTGTTCGCTAAGCGACGGGGACTTGTGTAGGGTTCTTGCTGACATCGGCGTCAATTTTTTTGACATTGATAGCGTGGAACGCTGCTTAGTCTTCGACTTGGATTCAAGGTATGACCTTATCCTTGGTATGGCATGGCTGGAGCACCATGAGCCATGGATCGACTAGAGATCGAAGACCTTGAGCGTTACGCGCACGTCTCCTGGTGGAGCTTTGGTGAGTCAAGAACCCACTTCTACTATAAGGCAAAACCCCGCAACGTTCTACGTGCTGGCGATCTGAGTGTCCGAGTTGGTGAATACCGAAGGTGTATCGGACAAGAGTCCTGAACATGGCTCGTGGGCTAAACGTGTAGTGGCACATAGCTATCTGAGCGCTGATCAAGTATCGAAGCAGTCGCTGCATGCCACAAGTGGCATGGTCTGACGAGGTTCGAGGCATCGAAGGCGAGGCCCCAGTGATGCACGCGAAGTTGGCACGTAATCCACTGAGCACTGCATACGTTTCAAAGCAATCGCGGCATTCCACGAGTAGCATGGTCGGACGTGGCCCTCAGCATCTTGGGCAAGGACCTTCAGATGAGCGTGGAGTGGCACGTTATCCACTGGACGAAGGCTGCGGGAATAGCAGCTCTTCGTCAAATGCTGTTAATAACATCAAGACTCCGATGGAGCAAGAAGTGGGGACACTAGACGACGCTGAGTGCGTGTGCACACGGAGTCTCTGCGAGACGTACAACCTCCGTGAGGAGGCGACAGAGACGCCGTATATCATCTACAAGACCTCGGGCGTCGGCCCTGACCCAGGATGTGTCTATCGTAGACTATAGCTTACAGTTATACACCCTCGTCCAAGGTATGACGGGGGGAAGACGGTGACGTCATCCTTGAGATAATTTCCTGCGGTTAATGGTCTTCTTGAGTTAGACGAGATGCACCTTGAAGAGTTCGGCGGTGCCTTGTAGCAGGCGACTTAGCGGACGTGGTCATTCTACGACCGGAAAAGGAGATCAACTCGTCGTCGCCTATGAAGAAAGCTGTTCTGGAGGACACGAAGAAGGTGCTGAGCGCACGAAGTGGATCTTCGATCCTCAAGAATCTCTCTGATCCGTACTATCCTTTAATAAAGGAATTTCAATAAGTCGTTTCCGAAGACCCGCTGTCGGTCCTACCTCCGGTCTGAGGTGTGCGTCTGCGTGACACGCCAATGGCCGCAGTGTGACGTCGTTGACGCCTTTTTTCGTGCGGTGTACGACGCACGAATGGTGCGTGAGAGCACGTCTCCCCATTCGAACCCACGTTTTGTGTCCGGAAGCCGAACGGCAAGTGGCGTATCGTTCCCGCTTATAATAAGCTCAACGCTGCCATTATTCCGGCACAGACGCCGATTCCTAGAAAGGACGTTATCCATAACAATATGGTCGGCTTTACAAAGTGCAGCGCACTCGACTTGGTCGATGGTTATTACCAATTCCTTATGAGAGCGAGTGATATTCCGCTGACAGCGGTGAGTACTCCGAGCTGTATGCTCTAGGTGTGGCAAGTGACGCCTCAAGGGATGTCAATTGCTCCAGCCTAATTTAATCGTCTTGTGATGCAGTTGTTCAGGCCCCACCGGGCGTATGCACAGACATTCTTCGACGACATCTTCGTCCACTGTCGTGCGGAGCAAAGAAGAACGGCCGAAGAGACTAAAATTGTCCATTTAAGAGCGGTGCTCGAGTGCATGCGCACGAATAAGCTGTATGTTAATGCAGACAAGTGCATTTTCAACGCCAAAGAAATGCCCTTTTTTCGGATGCTTCACTGGGATGCGTGGCCTTCGAGCGAATCTCGCTAAGGTCAAGGCCATTGTGGACTGGCCGGTTCCAATGAGCCAAAAGAACCTGCATAAGTGGCTTGACGTCGCCAACTACTTGCACAAGTATAGCGAGAGCTACACCGAATCGACACGGCCATTGTCGACTCTCCTTAAGAAGGATACGGAATGTTGTTGGGACACCGAGCATCGGAAGGCTTTTGTCGGGGTCAAAGATAGCATTCTGCATGCAACAATGCTGGCGTTGCCAGACCCCGATCGTCCTTTCAGTGTCGTCTGTGACGCTTCGTATGTTGCTATCGGCTGTGCGCTGCTGCAAGTAGACACCGAGGGACGTGATCGGGTGATCGTGTTCGAATCTCGCCAGCTCAAGGCTGCGGAGAAGAACTACCAAGTCACGACAAGGAATTACTTGCGATGAAGTATGCACTTGTCAAGTCCAGGGTTCACCTGCTTGGTTCCGAACTGTTTGTGATCTACACAGATCATGTGTCAATACGCACTGCGACTCAGTCGCCTCAAATCTGGCTCTTCTTCTTCGCAGAATATAACTTCGAGGTGAAGTATAAGCCAAGAAAGCAGAATGCTTTGGCTGATGCGTTGTCACGCAGACCGGATTGTGAGCTTGCTTATGTTACGACGATGAAGTCGTCAGTGACGGATTTGATCCGCGCCGCATACGCGAATCATAGTATGTGTGTAGCGATGTTACGCGCTCTCGGGAGCAAGGAGTTTGGAAACTCGGACAAGAGGTTGTCGTCGCGACTCAGTGCACGGTTACATCGATATTCGTTAGATAACGGATTGCTGTATTACAGCACCGACCCGACGGATACGCCACGAATTGTGGTTCCTCGCGATGAGAATTTGAAGTACCATATCCTCTTTGAGGCCTACGACACACCAATCAGTGGTAATCTTGGTCGTGAGCAGACGTACAGCTCGGTGAGTTGCTATAATTGGTGGCCCAAGGTGTACAAATGGACGAGCACATACGTGCGCACGTGTGAGACGTGTCAGATGGTGAGACCCTCTCCGGATGCTTCGGCGCCACTGGCCAATTTACCGGTACCCTCCGAGTATTGGCAGTCCATGAGTTTGGACTTGTGTTTGGCCTGCCGAAAAATTCGGCGGGCAACACGGGTGTCGTGGTCTTCGTGGACCGTTTGAGCAAGACGGCTCATCTTGCGGCGGTGCCGGACACCATCAACGGTGTGGGTACAGCAACGCTGTTTGTCGATCGTGTCTTTCGACAATATGGACTCCCGGGGTCAATTGGCTCGGATAGAGACCCGCTTCACTGGGAAGTTTTGGTCTACAATCTTCAGGGTGCTGGGCACCAAGATGGATATGTCATCAGGGGACCATCCACCGACCGATGGTCAAACTGAGCGCGTGATTAGCGTCGTCGAGGACGTTCTTCGTAATGTCTGCGCTGAGTATCCGAGGCGCTGGAGTGCCATGCTGCCACTCTTAGAGTTTGCTCTGAACAATGCACACCATTCGTCTACCGGCTACACATCGTTCTACGTGAGCGGGCTCGTTTATCCTCGCCTCCCGCTGACGCCACCATCCCATGGGTTGGGGCTTGGTGGGGGAGGAATAGCCGAACGGCTAGCTGATGTCAGCCCCCCCACCATCCGCAAAGAAGTCGATGACTTCTTGTCTACCAAACTGAGTGTCCTACGACACGTTCCGCAATGCGATGGCTGAAAGCCAAGACCTGCAGAAAGAATATGCAGATGAAAAAGGAA
>NW_020188969.1:918302-924437 GCF_900000015.1 Plasmopara halstedii
ATATAGCTGATTTGCATGTTGACCGACTTCCACCCGCTCCACTATTCGCCGAGGCTGCGATGACGGTGGGATTGTAATTTTTTTGTCCATCTCCAACATATTGGCGACCTCGTTTGCGTTGCTTTTGCTTCTGAGCGCCAGAAAACAGCTCCCGATATCTAAAGCACCCACCCTTATGCAACAGTTTCTGGCAATAAGGCTTAAAGATGTATCCGCACAGCGATTTAGCTAGCGGATTTCCGTTGCACGAGCTGAGAAAGATCTCCATGTGGCGGCGATTAGACACCAACTTCGTTCGAGCAATCACTTGCATCGCATAGACAACATTTACAGCTTTACTGTGGATGTGAATCAGAGTCTGAGCGATATTGGTCCTCGAATTGATCTCCGAGTTGATGGACACCAACGTCTTGCACTCATTAGGAAAACAGCTGTTGCATGCAGACTCGAGCAACACTTGCGGGTCAGTTTCAATGTCTTGCAACACCAGGCGAGGCACACCGCCCAAGCACTAAAATCAATTCTCCCATTCATTTTTCTGCATTTGGATACAATGGAGCAATTGCACTGAATTCTTCTTCTGTCCACAATGGCATGTACAGAACAACTGCAGTGGGAGGCAGCTTCTTGAATTCTCCAAAACTATCCCGTCGCGGTGTGCTGGCGAGAAGGACTGAGCAATTAAGAATAGGGAATCCATGAATACTAGTTGGGTCCACGGAATCCACAAGACACCACAGATCGGGCGACCAGAATTGTCGATTGCCTGAATATGGTAACTGCGTTGCCTCCCACACCGTATTGCCATCAAAATAAATTGGTGGTTCTGCAGTGAGAAACAGCACTCGTTTTTGCTGCTTGATCAATCTCCACATGACATAGTAGACAAACACCGACTTGCCAATACCAGGCGTGCCCGTGACGATAGCATACTTGACCATGTTCCCATCTGGATTCAACAGTGCTTAATCAGCGATCACTCTGTACGAAGAGCGAATGCAGAGCTTCTGACGTCTCGTTAGCGGCAACAACGACGAAAATTGAGCCAATCACCAACTTGGTCAACAGTGGAAAATTGTGAGAAGAATGGATCACTGCAGTGTTTGAAAACACCGTCTTGAGAGACTGTTGGAACCTAGGAACCTTGCTCAGGAACCACCACCAGCACGTGAATTTGCCGCGTTTGCGGCGGTGGCATTCCATTCGTCTCCAACACATCCCGAAGCGAATAGGTCGAGTATCTCTCACGCTTTGTGTCCACCAATGACACCTTTAAAAAACCCGGTACCACTTCTCCGTCTTCTATCGCAGCGAGGTCCGCACTTGGTAGCCATCCTGCGCCCTTCTTCGCCAGGGAGAGCTTTAGGTCCTTGGCTGGGCCAGAGTAGTCGATCTTAACCTTAATCGCATCCTTCAAGTCTCCCACCAGCTGACTAGCGTCGATGTCCACAGGGAATGCGCTTCTCTCTTCACCAACAATGGCACAGAGAGCGAAATGTTCTGGATATTACTACTATCCAGACCAGTTACCGCACTATCTAGTTCAGCTTGTCAGCCTTTGTGTAAGGGAACCTTAGCACTGAACGCACACTAGAAATACTCTGCCACGATTGTAGGCAGCCGTGCAAACTACCTAGATCGATGCTCAATGTCAAATTACAAGTGAAGTCCGCATCAGTCATGGTGTCTTCTAGTCAATGGAACGTTGATTACGTACGGTATATTATTAGGTTGTACCAAATTTAAAATAGCTTTAGTGCTGATTGGCAGAAATGAGTCTTGCTAAGCTATAAATTTCTTCTTGAGAGATTCTCATTTCCTTAGTCAGTCGATAGAACTGAAATGCTTCCCCAACGACAGAGCCCAGGCAAGCGCGCGGCAGCTAGCCACCATCAAGCTAAAGGAATTTCACGCACGGCAGCATTTGTAGTGCTAGGTCTCGTCGTTGCTTTGTACATGTACTACAACTTGCGATTTTTTGCAGCCTTTACAATGTCCGCCAACTCGATTGCTGTCAACGGAAACGGCAGGCGATCTTTCGATGGTGCGTCTGGCATATCAACTGGAGAAGATAAAATAATGCTTGCAGACGCATCGGCGACTCGCCAGGTGAAACACTTGGTTTTTACATCCACGTGTCGTGACATTGACTTTATACATGCTGAAGTCCTTGCCTTCACACTCCGACGCACGGGTTATGACGGCAACGTCACTCACTTGCTGTATGGCTGTACGTCTGAAGAATTTCTGAATATGACTCGCAAGAAAGATCAACGTCTCAAGGTACAGACTCGACACTATCCCGACGTCTCAGCAGAAAAAACGACATTTGGCGAAAAGTTGCTGACAACGACTCTGAATCCGTTCGTGCTTGCCAAGTGGATGTTACAATCGACAGCTGATGAAGTTGCTGAGAAAAAACGTGTTGTTCCCTTCGAAGAGCATTATGCACTAGCTTCTGATGACTTTGTCATGGCTGTGGACAGTGATGCCATCTTTACCAAGAAACTGGACATGGGGAATCTAATGGCAGAAGCTCATGACGTAAATGCTCGTATTTTTGGTCAAGACGCGTCGTGGTACTGGCCGAAGCGATTTCCGCTTACAAAAGAGCAACTGGAGCGAGTTGTTCCGCCGAATTCTCGCTCGTTGCTCCTCGAAGACTGGCGCGAATATGCAACAATTGCACCGTATGTAGCTGAATTGAGCGTGTGGAAAGAGATTTTGCCTACTGCCGTGGACTTGTGGTATAAATTGGCACACGAGCATCTCTACCTCGCTGTTCCAATCGCTGCTGCCCACGAGAAAGTTCCAATTGCAGCTTCGGGTGTATTAAGCGTGCATCACTATCCTTCTCGTTATCAAAATTGGGACTTTGTGGATGATATAAAACACAATCCTTGCAAAGAACAAGCTAAAGGAGCAAATTTAGAACTTTCGTCGTACCCAATTTCTATACGTGCGCTCAATTTTACTTTACCACAATGGATCGATGGTCGTAATTGGAGCTATTTTGCGGATCAAGTGCCACCGGATTTCTTTACATGTGACGCATGGATGATGCACCAGCCAAGCGATTATCTGTGGCATCTTGCCACTCACACCAGTGGATATGAGCATGTTCCCAACATTCTTCGTCGTCGCCATACGATGAGTGTTTGTCTCGCTGTAGAAGCATACAATAGTGCCTCGGAGAATTACCGCTCGCATTTTTGTCCTACTGGATTCAACCACAATCGTCGAATTCCTATGGAGTTTCTGAAGAAATCTTGGCCAACTGCTGTGGCCCGTGCAAAAGACACACCAATGGCCATAGATCCACCCGTATACTTTGGGGATTACAAACTTAAAGAAGCAGTGAGTGTGCTCAGACCCGGTCAAGAAGGAAGCGAAGATTTGCATTTTGTCTTTACAACTTCATGTGAGCCAAGTCAGGACTGGCAAAGTGAAGCTTTGGCGCAAAGTTTTGCACGTGTTGGCCAACAGGGTACTCTGACACGCATCGTCAGTGGCTGCTCGGATGATGCACTGAAGAATTTGCTTCGTCGTACTAAAAAATCTTCTCCGCATTTGCAAATCCACGTTACTCGAGATTTCCGCTCGCTCCCTATATTTAAGGAAGCTGGCAATGAAAAGGAGAATGCGTCGACACCTGATGACTACACACCGTATAATAAGCCATTCGGTTTGCGAGATTGGCTGGAGTCTGCTAATCCTCCTGTACGAGAGGAAATTATTGTAATCCTTGACCCAGACTTTCTTTTTATCCGAGAATTTGCTGTTAACACTGGCGGTCGTGTGACATCTGCTCACGATGTCGACTCTGGCGATTACGAGCGTGACGCCGAAGTTATTGAGGGATTGCGACAGTACAAACGATTCTTTGTTTACTCTGGCTCGCGAAGTAATGTGAGGGATACCGTAGTAGACGGTGTGGCGGTGGCACAGCGGTGGTCCGAGTATCTGGGTACCACGGCTTTTGATAATAGTAGTGACATCTGTCCAGAGTGCGCCAATGTAACGAAACGAGATGCGACCGAATTTTTTGCCGTCGGACCTCCGTATGCTATCACGCGAAGAGATTTAGCTCAATTCATCGACGATTACTGCAATATGACGGTGTCTAAACGTGATCAAATGAATCGCGAGCATTGGATGAGTGAGATGCTGGGGTACTCGCTCGCTGCAGCGAAGCACAATGTAAAACACACGACTTTTGACAATTTGGCGCTGGGCAACAAAGCTGATGACTATACTGGTTTTGTCAATTTGCTCAAGGGGAACCCCTGTGAGGACCCAATTCTGCCACTTACCCAGGGCGAGGTCCCACCGTTGCTGCATGGCTGTCACTCATACGAATCAGACGACGATAGAGGACTTAAATGGATTTTTTACAAGCAGCTTATGCCCAATAATTTGTTTGCGTGTGACTCGTGGCTCTTGGCGTCACCGCCCTCGAGTGTCTGGACATTGGCCAAGCGCAGTCGTGACGAACGAAACATGCTAGAGGCCTACGGTCTATGTACAAGCATCAAGGTATTCAATCAAGCGCTAGTTGACTTTAAAAGTAAAATGTGTCCCGATGGCTTTAACCATAACCGACGCTTGCGACTTGTAAAAGGCGTTCGTCAGGATTTGCTTGAAGTGGGCCAAGTGCTCAAAGCCTGGCAAGATGCTGCTCAGGAGAATGCCCGCGTAAGCGATTTTGTTGCATAGAAAGTAGATAGTTGATCTAAAGTAACACTGGTTATATCTCATTATTCTGCGGTGGAGAAGCTATTGGGCCGACAAGTGCCATAATATATTTTTTTGACAAAGCTATTCCTATTCTCTCATCCAATGTGATCTAATACATGCATCACTCTATGAAATAGCTGTACACCGCGTTAATTCAATATGTTGCCCACAGCACAGTCTTATGGGTTGCTTCGAAATTCGAGGCAAACGGCAAAACCAGTCACCAGTTCACGAACGGCTTCTTTTAACGAGCTGGTTAAGAAACGCAATTGCAGAAATAACAGAGTGTCGCGTAAGCACAGCTTCAAGGTAGACCAGAGAACCAGAAGGGCAGAAAGATTTCCTATGGGGTTTGTTTTTGTGAAAAACACTTTGATAATTTCTCGGCATATTGGAAGAGCGCTGAAGTCCGAGTGTTTTATGCGCCTGGGTCTAGAGAATGAGAGAAAGCTATTATCCGTACTCATGAGAGTATATAATCAAAGGAAGATTGTCTCTGTTGCCTCTGGAAGATCAGGATTCTCAAAAATTCTATGTGACCTATCGATCCGAAAAGCGAAGGAGTATATGGTGCAGAAATCAAAACTCCTGCACTGATCTCTTACTTTGTATTGAAATGAACGAGAATCGGCAGCAAGCATATACAAACAAACAATTGTGCAACAGCAATAGCACCGGCAGTTGTCAATAGTATTGTACGTGAAATATAGATTAGTTGGACATAGATAAAAAAATCAATAAGCGTACATATTTACATAAATTGAAGACACCAAAAACCTAAACACCACACACAATGAGAGATCTTAGATATCAGTCCAAGGATAGATGGTGCTTTAGTTACTGGCTCAACTAATATACAACCAAGCGCAATAATTAGTGTAGCAAAGTGTGGATATTTTCTTGCAACCCAAAGAAGTCTTGTATTAGGTCGGATGAACCCCACAATGATGTTTGCCAATTTTGTCGAATATAAAATTTGAATAACATTTTATACAACCGGAGTAGCTAATACGTACAATTTGTTTTGGGTTGGTGATGGGCAAATAGCAACGTCGGCAGCTGATCAGATGCAAAATGTTGCTTTATCCTGATCACCGGTATTAAAGACAAACGTTCAGGCGAATCTCGATCTTCGTGCTTGTGTGCGGAGGCTTGATGATATAATATTTGCAGCTTTAGGACTGTAGCACTTATTTCTGTGTGTAAAACCTTGCTTGACCTCAAAGTCGGCTTTAATTCGTGCAATCTTTCTGTTCTGCCCCATCGATCACCATCTCTGTTCGAACTTTGGCTAGTGCGTCTTCAATAAGCTCGATATAATCATTAGTCAGTGACGATACTCGCGCAAGTATCAAAGCACGCTTTAAGCTATTTTCAGCCTTACTCCACCGCTTTGCC
>NW_020188969.1:924447-935360 GCF_900000015.1 Plasmopara halstedii
CAGGAGTGTCTCGACGAACCCACACAAGATCTCTCTCCGATTCTTGAAGCACTGGGGGTCAGATATGGGTGACTCTTGCTCAGTCGCACAAATGCTTGTTATGATAATCCATCACAAATCTTTGCTTTGGTGATTCTGCTGAACAAGCAAATGTCTCCAGGGCCTGATCACTTCGCGAATGGACAAAGCGATATAGTGTCGCAATCTCCGGTCTATAGCCGCTGGGGACAGGATGCTGCAAGTCGTAGGGGGCAGGCCCTGACATTACTACGGATGGCTCATCATTATGACGATGTAAGGGTAATCCTAAGTCAGCCGTGATATACAACCACTTCGTTTGATCTTACCATGACACCGTGGTTTTCGGCCGTCATGTCAAATTGCTAGCCAAGTGCCTTCTTCCTTGACCTAGTAACTGGCCATTTCTGCTTACATAGTCCAATAATCTTATAGAGTACCACAAAGCGCATGTCGTGGTCGGTCCTCTTGATGTAAATGCACTGATCGACCTCGTACTTCTTGCGTTTTGACTTCTGCCAAATCGCTGGTCTGGTTCCACATTATTGGCGGATACTTCATACCGTACAAGCGCTTGAGCAGGCCAATATAGTCCATATTCTGTTCTGAATGCATACGTTTTGGCTGCATACAGGAGATATCTTGAGCACGCCGCCTTCACGTTCGTTTAATGCAGCGTTACAGCGTACTTAGTCGCCAGACCAGCAAAACCTTGATTACCGCAAACTTATTAACACTGAAAAGGTATGTAATGGTCTTTTGGAAGTCCTTTTGACCACGGGTTGCGCTGTGTACCTTTCGAATTCTTTTCGGTTTGTTTGCTTCATGCCAAACATCCTCCCACATCCAATTGAAGGTTTGATTGTGAGGTGATAAAGCCAACACCAGGTCATATTTATGCGGAAAAAGCTGCCGTTTGAGTTGCACTATTCCTTTGGTGTCGCTCAACTTTTATCCAAATAGCCGCAATATTTTGTGATTATATCTATGTTACGAAGTCAGCTTTGGAGCAAGACATGAGATTGTATAAAGTGTTTGCTATGACATTGATCAGTGCCTTGAGCAATGCTCAAAAAGCAGAAGCGGACATGAACCGCCTCGATTTGATCTCGACATGAACGTTTGCGCAGGGTGTGTGTATGAACCGCACCTGTATATTATTGTGGGCTGTAACAAATCTCCCTCCATGTATAAAAGGAGGTGCAATTGTTGTCAGGGCTTGGTGGGGCGTCAGAAGTCGAAGCTCATGATGCGCGGTATTTTATGCGCTGTATTTTTTGGATGCGTATTCGTATATGTTGTGACATTAAACATCTTAAAAGATGTATCACCATGAAGAAAACCTGTAAAATTTAAATGCGAATGGATTTGTGAAGTGTAGGCTGAAAGTGTTCGGCATAAAATACAGCTGTCCTGCCGCGACACCTGAACCCGTTAGACTCAAGATCTCCATGGCCGTGGAGTTAAGATCTCGGTGAGACTGCCATATCGCAATACAGTCTGCTGTGATCCTTCTTTTATTTACTGCTTAGAATTACTTTTGTGCAACTTTGTACGGTTAAAATTCCGGACCACGAGTATGAGCGCTTGTTAGTATGTAGGACACGTATTGAATTCGAAAACATCCGTTGCCGCAGAGAGACTCGCTCGAGCCCGTTTGTGAGGTACACCAGGGTAGTAAAGGTGAATATCAATAAAAAACCTTTCACGACGCTATTGAGACCAGACAATCAATTTGTCAATGAGGTATTGCTGTTTGGAGGCTAAAAAATCGCTTTGGTTTTTGGCTAGTAACGTATGCTTGGTGCCTTAAGCGAAAGCTGCCGCTATAGCAATTTATAAAAAAAGTAAACCTGATTACTAACAATTGCTTATGAGAGCGGGTGATATTTCGCTGACAGCGGTGAGTACTCCGAGTGGGATGCTTGGCATTGGCTGGTGATGCCCCAAGACCAATTTTCACGTTCAGACTTCGACATGGATTCCACTCCGTTGGTATTTGATCGTGACTACTTGCGAGTAAACTTTCCTAACCTGATGAGGTTAAGCGTAGTCATCTGTGCTGTACAAGATTTTTGAAGCGTTGGCTATCAGCAACATTTGATATGACCTGACCCGACTTGAAGTTATACAGCCTAGAGAATCTTATTTGTTCGGATCAGCCGGGGATCGTGACAGGTAAATAATATTTACTCCCTCGGCCATTTCGAAATGGCAGGTAACGTCGTTCCAGCAATAATGCTGTCAGCACTACTTAAATTATCTCGAAGGATTTTACTCAATTGACTTTTTAAAGCAAACATTCAAAGCAGTAAGTCGTGTGCCAATTTCTTGACTCCTATTGATCCTCCATATTTTTCGAAATTGCTCTCCGTCAAGTCTTTTTGGGTTGGCCGTAAGCATACATTGATCCGATAGTACACTATATTTGTTCATATTCGGTACTGTCCGGTCTGAATCTGGATCGCCTCACGGCGTCAAAACTGTTGGCTGTTGCTTAGTGACTTGTAAAACACTTGATACGAAGTAAATCTTCATTTTGGACCCTCCTGAAGACTTGATAGCGACATCTCACAACTTCTTCACACAGCGACATTGCAAACTGAACAATTGAAAGGCTGATGTTCGGTTTAGTGTAACAGTGATATTGAACAGAAAAATGTAGTGAAGTCCCTAGCAAAGCCGTAAGGTGATTAATATTTTGTGGAAAGCGTATTGGGATTACGAGAACGACGACATTTAGTCCCGGTGATCCCATGACGTCAGAGGTGTGATGTATTGAGAAGGATTAAGGAAGCTCGCGGATTGGCTTTAAGTTAGTACCTGAATGCAAACTAGGTAAGTTTTCAGCTTACCAACGACTACGCACATCTACTGTATAGTAGTTTATGAGCACGACTGAATAATCCAGATAGCGCTGAGTGCTAAATCCCGGTCAGCTTTGACAACCGTCGAGGAATCGCTGCCGCACCTCCAGGTGTGCCACAAGACGAAGAAAAAGCTTGCAGAGGAGTCATGACGTCAACGCCCAAAACCTCACGACACTCGTCGATCCTAATGCTTTATATACGATCACATCTATATCGAAGCTTCAGATCCTTCATCCTGGATGGGTAAGATAATACGTGCCTCAGGTTTAGCACGCGCAAACGGCAAGTGTTTTGAATGGTCCTCAGTCATGAAGGCAGATCTGATTGGCAATTACTGAGAGGTCCGACTGAAAGCCAAGACATGGTGGCGACACACTCCAACTTGTAAGAAATTCATAGAGTTGCAGTATCAGACGCTCAATACAACGGACACTCCGTCCAAGTCGATGAAGGTCTAACAACAACAATCACCGTCATGTAATGAGACTTGTTATCTTGGGCAGATAGCGAGAAGGTCGCAACCTCCTTGTTCCGAACACTATTCCTCCAATCTCTATTGGCGTCCTCGCTCTGATGTCTTTTCATTTTTCAGAACAAAGCAACTGGGTCTGACCAACTTTGCCACATACATAGGATCTGTGCGTACCAGACTAAGACTTGCTTTATGTGGTGTGTGATACAACTCTTAGCTAAATGAAGCAGGACTTCAGATGTCAAGGACGCTCAAAGCATAACGCGCAAGCATTTATGCTCGAGCAAGGCATTTCATCCTCTTTCCAACGCAGATGACCATGATAACCATTTGAAAATCATTTGAAGAAAAATCGACAATGCTATTGAGAGAATATCTGTCAGCTTTGCCGCACGCATATCTGTCTAGCCGAACTTTGTCTGAAAATCGGAGCATGCCGTTGTGGCCGCGAAGGTGGTAAAGCGCTTCCCTGGATGGTGACCGTGAATGTGCTGATTAATATGGTTGCTCCTTCATTGGTCAAGTAAAGTTCCATGTGTTAGTTGGCGGACAAAAGAGAAGAGGCGTTGTTTGACAAATTAACGTCTACTAAATTCGTTGCAGCATGCATCGCAAGGCAACCTGAAGCTCAAAGAGTATAGGCTTCAATACTCTAATCGACCGGCATTAATTTTGCTTGACGGCGCTTTTGAAAGACAATAATGATGCTTCCATCATCCCTTTCAAACTATCGAGTAGTTGGCATTTGAGCCTTAGTCGGGCATCAAGCAGACGGATGCTCTAAGGAGAAATGTGTGAAGCAAAGTAGTCGAAGAATGCAAAATAGAAGAAGGACTATGATGCGCATTTATCATTTGATCGCGTCAAGAATGCAGTTCTTACGGGCCGAAAGAACCGATCGCTCCAAAGGACCGAATGAGAAATAGGTATGTTGTCAGTCTTGTGAATACCTCTCTGTAGAGGCGTTTTAATTGTCAAGCTCGTGTATCCCGACTGAAGGCATCGAAGAATATAAATTGGCGACTCTGTTTTAAAAGCAACTGAGATGGATAGACAGGGATGAGATACGTCAAATGTCAGGGCAGAACGCTTGCACCGTACAATGCACATATGACGCGTTCGACGATACTGGCTATTGATGTTCCACAGTTTTATTGAAGTAATGCAGTCTAGTAGTCGGTGAGCAGCTTGAGACTTGCGTGCGATACCACAAAGCAACTACTGAAGTTGCACAATTTTTCTTAATTTTGTTCAACTCATGCGCAGTTTATCGTGAATATATGAAGAATAATTTTGCACGCTGGCATGATTATCAGATGTAGTGACGAGATCACGACATCTGCGGTAAAATCCGCATAGGCAACATCATCATAGTGTCCAAGTACGTTGATAGTATTCGAATGATTCCCAATAGTAAGAATGAACAGTACAGCTTAGCTTGGAATTAGAAGCTTGCGCGATTTTTTCATAAGACAACACGCGAGCCACTCACTCAAACTATTGTGATTGAAGGGATAAGAAAAAGGCAAGGAAAAAGACAAGCGACGCACGCGTACCCCTCATGCCACGCAGTGAGCCATCGAAGATAGATGATCGACACAAAGAAAACAACGAATGTTGTGACCACTACTTTTCAATTATACAAGCAGAAACCAAAGACATGCTCAGAAGCGTGGCGCAGCTGACGGATGGAATAAGATCAACGATGCCAAGCCCCTTCAGGATTGCAAAGCATGAAACGTAATTATGCACTTAAGTCCCCGATGTCGAAATCTTAATAATTTGTATCGCTCTTAGGGATATGGCAATGATGATAGTGACCTTGCCACATGATGAGTACCTGCAAAATATGGTGGTATCTGCA
Source organism: Plasmopara halstedii (assembly GCF_900000015.1). Lineage (NCBI taxonomy): Eukaryota > Oomycota > Peronosporomycetes > Peronosporales > Peronosporaceae > Plasmopara > Plasmopara halstedii. The sequence goes on from NW_020188969.1 coordinate 929,672, forward strand.
CATACCAAGTGACATGTCTTCACGGATAAGCAATAATAGAATGCCTGTAAGCTGAACGGCAGAAGAGGAAAAAAGTTTTCAATCTCTGCAATGAAAATGCGTTCGTCGTGGCGGTAAAATGACCCGCGAGCTTTCAGCTATTCGTCACGTTGTAAGCAGCTGCAATATCCGGAATTAGAAGACAATGATGTTAGTGGATCTAGTTCCAGCACTGCCTCTTGAGATTCATGTGAGAAATGGATCCGTTATTTCTTGGATTAAAGAAAGTTTGTCATCTCTAAAAGTATCATTTAAAAATATGTTCCTCATTTTTGTCAAGAATTTTGCGCGTCGTAACACCTTCAAACTGCATTACTAGCAGAACAAGCACCCGCACAACCGCTTCAAGCTATGACAGCTAGTGTGATTGCAGAGGATGTAGTCGTGTAAAATTGACCTATTCCGCCGGACCAAAATGTTATACTGTGGACAAATCGATTGAGCCGCCGCAGACTGTGGCTTCATTTGTGGCACTTACTAAAGTAAGTGAAGCTTTTCTAAATGGGGTCGTCTACCGAGGTAATTAGGAGCAACGTTTCCTTAAGGAGCTCTGCAAAGTCACTGAAAAATTTCTTGGACGCTTTTACCAAAATTATGATCAAGACATTTTGTTGTAGACGGTTTAAGCTCAACCTAGCTCTTAATGGGTCTTGCTTAATTCTAGCACTAAGGGAAATTTCCACCACATCCGCACCAAGGCTTTTGGGCGCGCCGTACTTCGGAAGCTAAGTACTCGTACCTATCCGTTAATCGACGATGGCTGGCAAAATGTTTGAGCGAATCTCTACTCTATACCCCAACAGACCGACTATGTCTCCAGACCGTATTAGGGCAACTGTGCCCGAAACAATACTGGCTAATGTTATGACTGACCGAGGCTGATCTAGCTCTGCAAATTATTGCATCTAGTATCTATCTGGACCCCCCAAAATTAAGTGCCGTCCTTGGGAGGGCAGCATAGGCACTCCCACACCCGATGTGGCTACTCTGGGATGATTCGACATTGGCTGCCATCATCCCGTCGCCCTTAATAATGCGCATTTTGGCTGGACTCTTCCCACTGCCCTTCGGGAGGCATTTAAAGATTTACGAGAGCAAGCCACTAAGGTGACCACTCCAGTTCCCACTCATCTCTGATGTACGATGGGTCCTACGGAGTTTCTCTCTTGACGCGAATGGTCTAAATAATGTCACACAACGCACCTTAATTTTTTTCTCTAACAATTTTCACTTAGTGGGAAAGAGGTAAAGTTTACGGGTATCAAAAGTCTGGAAAGGGATAAACACCATTGGAGTACGGCTTCGCTGCTAAACTCCAGCTTTTGGTCACATATAATGACATATACAGGGCAGGCTGGTGTCGGTCTACTATAAACGCCGTCTTGCCCAATTCGAGATCTTTGTGACATAACGTGTCGGTATGTGAGCTATTTAGATCACCTATCTCGGTATCTACTTATTCAAGGCACTCTCGATGCAACTGTCACTTATATTCACGTTGTCTACGTTCCTGCCAGCCAAGTAAAAAAGTCCGATCTCCTTATTACTTTACCCCGCCATTTGATGCGATTACCAGTACATCGTTATGAGCAAATTTACACTGGTTTTCCAGTCAGCTTGATCAAGCCCGACACAGTCACTGCAACCGACATCAAGGTCGGAACGAACTCCTTGAGTAAAGAATGCGTTAAGCTTGGTTGATGCTTGGCGACATCAACACACGGACCTTCAAGAATTTACAAGTCTTAACAGCCGCTCTCGCATAGACTACGTCTTAGTAAGTTCCAGACTTTCTCATCCGCCTTTCAAAACATTCGCCATGACTTTCGCGGCTCGGCGGGCACAGGTGACCATTACGGAATTTTGTTCGAGCTCGGATGCTCAGAGTTCAAGCCACCGAATCGGGCGCCCTGGAAATGTTCGTCATGGGTGAGCCGGCTGCCTGAAGCCCGAGGGTATTTGCAGCATTTCTTGCGTGAACTGGCGGACTCATTTTGGGCCCCCAAATAGGAATCCAATAATCCGTGATGCCTATTGAACGAGGAACTCCATATTTCTCCGAGAGTTGTTTTTTAGAAAAAAGATGAGCGGAAACAGGTATTAGAAAATTTTCATTTTCAGGTGAATGAGCTTCAGCACTTGCAGGCCCAATATCCGTCTGCTGCTGACCCAACGGAACTTACACTGCTAAGGCCCAGCTTAAATAAAGGTTGGCCGAGCAAAACTACTACGCGTCGAAGCACAAGTTTTCCTTCATCTTAGACCGTGCGCGGCTCTGAATATTTCATTCAGCCGCCCCTAAAACTCCACAAGACACCCATTCCTGTGGATTCGGCCGAAGACTTGGAGTCAACTTGCGCCGAATTTTTGTCCTTCTGGTCTGGAATATACTGCTCACCTTCAAAAGAGTTCGGCCATGGGCGACCCAAATGGGACTATATCAATCTTGCCCGAATTCTTCAGGACACTACGGCACGTCTCGCGCCAAAGGATCAGGCTTACTTGGACAGTCCCTTTGCGGCGTTTGAGTTTTACTGGGCATTAGCTCACACTGCTATTGGGAAGACATCGGGGTCAGATGGCTTACCCGTGGAGTATTACAAGACGGACTTATCTCTCCAAAGTTAGATACTTGAGATAGTTTATGCTGCTCAATTTAAACGCGGGAAAATGACTAAAATTCAACGGCGGGTCCAAGTCTCGCTGCTCTACAAACAGGGTGATCGAAAAGTTCCCGGTAACTATCGACCAATCTTACTACTCAATGTGGATGCCAAGCTGGGACCAAAAGGTTTAGCCCGCAGACTTGGCTCTATACTCGGCAATTTGCTTCACTCGGATCAACATGGATTCGTCCCGGGCCGCGATATCCGCCACGCTCACATGCGATTTCAAGCACTGTCCCACTTGTTTGCAAAAGGTGATTCCCCTGCTGGCGCGGTTTTATCTGACTCTGCGGAAGTCTTTTTTAATAGTGTTGTCTGGGACACACTTGACGTGATTTTAATGCAATTTGGATTTGGTATTTCATTTAGACGTGAGTTCGAGTTCTTTTTCCGGCACACTAGTTTTCTTAATGTTCAACGGGCGACCACTCGATCCATTTGAGCTGGGTTCCGGGGTTCGCCAAGGTGATCCTCTCTCGCCCGCACTCTGCGTACTATTTATTGAGCCATTGCCGTCAAATATGTACGGGTCCATCTGCATGACTTTGGACTTCGTATCGGCCCAACAACTCAAACGGTGATCAGTTTTGCTGACAACTGTACTGGGCTTTTCCGTGATTCAATTCATACTAAAGTCTTCCTACAATTCGAAAAAGATTTTGTGAGGCCTCCGGTATGTGCCTAAACAAACGCAATACAGTGGTTTTGACTTTTAATCCTTCGATCGACGAAATATAACCTTTTTGTCAAAGCCTTCGCAACAGTTGGGTTATCCTGGTGAGAACTACTGACCGCGCTAAGCTACTTGGAATGTTCTATGGCCCAAGCCTCACCGAAGCTGACCGCCTACAACACCTAACAGAGATAGAAACCGGTGCTCATTTTGGATTCATCGCGTGAGAACATCACGCGGGCAAATAGTCATTCTTCAGTAAGTTATTCCACCTTTTCTATGGTATACCGCGAGCGTCGGCCATATCCCAACAACAGGAATCAAGACCAGCTCTTACAGCTTATTTCGCGCTTCATGTGTCGATTAGATACATCAAACGCGCTGCCCCGCGACCAGTGGTTCCTTTCCTTGGGCCTAGGGAGACTGGGTTTATCGCCCATTCCAAACACGATTCTGAGTCTCCAACTGCATATGCTGTTCAAAGTGATACTGGCAGGCAAATTAACGCCTAACATCCCGTCTTGGGCAGTGAAGTATCGGAACTAAGCTTGGCTCTCATTTGGCCAATACTTGCTGAGTTCTCGGTGCCAGCGTTGCCTTCTCCTGGTTGGGCGTTTCAAGCACTTCCCCTAAGTCAATGTGAGTCAGGGATGTAGAAACGGGCAGGCACGTTCTGCTAGTTGGTTCCAATATGCTATACAGGCTACAGCATAATGCTCACTTTTTGGCTATCGGCTTCAACACCTACTCGGTACTCAGTCGATGTGCCACCATGGTTGCGAGGTTCTGGAAACGGCCCCTTACCTTTTTTGGTACTGTGATTTTGTGGGCAGACTGGATTACCGATTTTCGAGCCCTTTTTCTCGGTGCACTTGAATGGATTCAGTCTTATTTTTTTACTGGAGCCTGAACCGGTGGCCAAGGCCCGCTATGGCTATAGCCTCTTTGTGGTTTTTCACATTGTAAGAGCAGTGATTTTCCGGTGTCTATGGCTACATCGGGATGATATCCCTTTCACAAATTTCAAGCCAATGTTATGGACGTTCAAGCTTGGGTCAAGGCCGTCGTAGTGCTTTAAACTGAGCGCTACTATCAAGATCTTCTATTTAAATCTCTGAGCCACTCAGGACTTCAACAGCGCAGTCTGCACGAGCTGTTGGCGAGCCTCCATCTTACTAAAGCGCAGCCACTGTGCCCCGATGCTATGGATCATAAAAGGTTTTCTCTGTGTGACGCCAAATTGGGCGCTAACACTGGCTACAGTGCTACGCTGCGGCCACCTTTAAAGTTTACCATACCCATTTTTTATGCATCGAAAATTGGGTACTTTCTTACCGAACGGAAAAAAAGGAAAGCAAGAGTGTACCGCTTTGATTTTCCAAAAAGAGCAAAACTTTTTGGGGTTTTGGCCTTTTTCCTTTTCCATTTCCTTTTGTACTTTTGTTATGGAAGACTTCAAGCTTTGGTATTTTTTGGCTTATTATCCTATTGTTTACGTATGCGTCCGTTTGGAGCCACGGGCTGATCCAATCCACGTTACAATTTGCACAACCTTTTGGTGTAATAATCTTCTAACATTTGCGAGCCGCAAGCTATACGACAGCGACCGCTACAATTTCGCCCGAGGACTCCCCTAAGCGTTAAGTTGGCTTTCCCATTAGGATTTTTGCATTTTGCCGTTGACTTTTTAAGGTATTGTAACGATATTTCAACGACAATCTCGAAGGATTTACCGCAAGCAACCGAATTTCAGACTTTTTTTAGTAGAAGACAACCTTAATGATTATTTCATCCATCACCAGCCCAACCCAATTATTGGTCGCGTGGGGACTCGAACCCGTAATCTACAACATGGCCATGCAGTATCGTAACCACTCCGCCAACAAACAAATGAAAACTATGGTGTCTTGATTCCTATTGGGGACAATGCGTTTGCCTATCCTATACTTGGAATTTGTATAGAATCCGTTTATTTTCGTATATTTGCTAGATCACAAGGTAGTCAGTGTAATGAAACTCATTTCTGAAAAATATATAAGATTTTATAGGGTTTATCGCAAATGGTGATACAAATAAAAAATATTCGCGAGATGTGATACAATCGTGTTTTAAACACCATTGTTATGCAAAATACGGAGAAGGTCAACAGCAGAGTCTATCTTTTAGGCACATGCAGCAAAAAATGAAGTGGATCATTTGTCCTCCATAATTCACAAGCAGATTACCACATCATGTAGCTACCGATACCGCAACCTCGCAACTCGGAACTAGGCCGCTAACGCTCAGATTCACAGTCTCAAAGTCAGGAAAA
>NW_020188969.1:935370-940440 GCF_900000015.1 Plasmopara halstedii
ATGGGCTCTGCCCATGCTCGCCGTCAGAACCGGCGAGACTTGGAGGTTTTGGTGTCATTGACTCAGGGCTCATTGAGCAAGGAAATTGTTGTTCCAACAAATGGAGTTGCAGTGTCTAACGGACACGCGAGCCTCGTTGAGGCAATGATCGATTGGAACTGTGAATGATCTCAATCTTAATGGGGGAGGGTGTAACACGAACACGCGAGCCTCGTTGAGGCAATGATCGATTGGAACTGTAAATGATCTCAATCTTAATGGGGGAGGGTGTTACGGGGTTACACGTATCCTGGTAACATGGGTGTGTGTCACACAAGATGTGCATGGTGTGACTGCACCTAAACAAGAATACGATATATGGCTAGGTAGCCATTAGTTATGCATATTTAAAATTTACTACATATATTTAGTATATTTAGGAAATTTAAACTTTTAAAATCAGGATAAAAACATAAATAAAAATCAGTTTCAATTTTGAGCGAAAGAGTCTCTTTACCTTGGTTGGAGTTTTAAGCACCCTTGGAGGCAGCAGATTGCGACCCGCTGCGCTCGTACTTGGATCTTGTAAAGAACGAGAGATCGGTGACCTAAAGACGCTTCCTCAAACGCGAAGCTTTTGCAGCCCCGCTGCAACCTGCCTCTAAAATGTGCGTACCATCAAGGGATGAGAAACCAAGATTACGAAACAACAGTCAGAATGAGATGATATCGCATAGTTCAAAGCAAGTTTTTACACTATGGGGACGCTAGACGAGATGACGACTTGCGAAACAACTCATCGATGGCTGTATTGTGAAAGCACAAATCGTTCTCCAGTTTGCCCGAATTGCGATTTCGAAGATTGAGATCTGCAAAGCAAACAAGCAGACAATGGCAAATAAAAGAACAACATAGTCTATGTAGTCGGTGATCTTGTATTACTTAGTACGACAAATTTGTGTAACAAGCAGTGTCCAACTTGAAAATTGAAGATCTCACCAAGTTTCACTGTACGTTTAAGGTGTTACAACGGTATGGTGATGCTTTTACCCTTGCCATATTTGCAAATGTGTCACATTCTGCATATACTATGTGGGTTGTCTAAAGTCGTGTCTCCCGATTGGATCTGCCGATCCCACTCTACCTATGGTAAATGACGTAACTGATCATGAAGTTTCTACACTCGAACGCGAAGGGCAATCAGTTTTTCCCCAAGAGATTCTTTCCCGGCGTATAAGTATCGATGGAATCGAAGAATTGCTTTAAGAATTTCAGCGCTTGAAGGCAGAAATGATACTCACCATGGAGAACCTCGAGAACATAACCTGGCTCTCAACAGAGCGCAACAGGTGTTGGTAAGAAAGCTCACAAGACTTCTGATCCATCCGAATTCGAACGATTTAGCCATGAATATGCTGAAGCCAAAGTTTAGAGCGGGAGTCCAAAGCCAAGCATTGGGCGAGATAATTTGTCAAATCAACGAGTTTCGAGTTTATCTCGGCAACAAGGGTATAAAGGTTCGTGCTGCGATTTTTGGGCGTCGATCGAGGATGCAATAATGCCTCAATTTAGCCCGCGAGGAACGCTCATCCACTTCAGGATTCACGCAATATCCGCTAGCAGTCTGTCGTGGAAAGAGTCGCTGGATGTTCGAGCTAATAACGCTTCTACAGAATTCTGGTGGTGCGGCTGCAAATCGGTCTCGTACACGTGAGAAACGTTGCAGGCTTTAGAGTCAGGTGTCCTGACGTACTCTGCAGCAGCAGGAATTGCTCGTTGTAGCAACGCTACGAAGACCAATGCTGGATATGCTCCTTTGTGTTTCGGGACCGCTGCCAGCGCCGACTCGGTGGAGAAGTCGTCATATCTTACTATCACTATAAACGTAAACAAATGGTTGCCTGGGATCCACTCAGCGCGAAAAGTAAATCAAATCATCACGATTGGTGATCGAAAAACGTTCATGTTTGCGGCATAGGCGCAAGTCTCGCATGGTAATGGAATCATATGGATAACTCGCAACTTTCTGTTGATTTGGCGTGAGCGGTGCGCCTGATGCATGGCTGTGTTTGAAAAAGGCATTTTATAAAAAGAGCATATTCAACAAGCGTTTCTTGAATCGAGTTTTTTTTCGATAGTGATGGATGAAGGTGATACTGTGCTGCAACACATTACTAAGATGAATCAACTACTGGTCAGAGCTTTATTTAGCGGAGATAACTCGGTGATTTCGCGTCTGGTCAGTTTGACAAACTCTTCAACGTTCTCGGCCCAGCATATAAATCAGAAGCCAATTCTTTGATGCGTGAACTTGTGACACATCGACTGCTTAATAGGATATGAAGTGTGCCAGGAACATGGTGGTGACATTGATAGAGCCACACAGGGACAAGTTTTAGCTTTTATCACGACTGACAACCCGCGTAGCAAGGGAATAACAGCGCCAGCAAAGACAGGTAGGGCATGTCATTAGTGTAAAAAGCAACGGCATCAAATTGCCAAATGCCCTGTGCGTCATTAGTGGTCACAGCAAACGAATATTCTCATGACTGAGGTGATGGTTTTCTGCTTTTGATTTCTGGTGCTGCGTGTGGCGTGAAGTCAATTTGCGTTGGTGAACAAGTCTGACACAGAAAATGACAAACTTACAGAGTACATGAAGGACTACACGAAATTTCTCCAGTCGACGATCATCTCGTAATGTCAGGCAAATGAAACTGGGAACACTGTGATATCGATTACGACTCCACATGGACCATAAAAGTGCAGCACATTTAAAATCTTTCACGCAACCTGTTTTCTTGGATGCTTTATATAAGACGTTGGGCCGGTCACGTTTGAAAGTGAGGATTATCTTGCGAGTGCCAAAGGGTTGAATGAAAACATGGAGTCCGTGATGGTGACAGCTGTAAAAGCTGTGCATGACACCACTTTTCGTTGACGATGCCAATGTAACAAGTTCGTGTATATATCATGGGAACACCACGTCGTACCTATGACACCTTCGACTCGGACACATTAGCCATGGTGAACTCGTCACTACAATCAAACGAAACTATGATATTGGCTTCAAGCATACTTTCGTATTTTTTAGCAGTGGAAATAATGTAATGGATGTGGACTTGGCAAGCAAACGAGAGTCAATTTCTCCAAGACCGCCACATATTGTAAAGAAACTTTCGGAAGTGTTTATAGCGATCTGTGTGACCCAGTGGTAAACACTCCTTGTAAGATGTTCTGTCGAGTACTTGTGCTTCAACACGGTCTATTTGCAACGAAAAACGTCGGAAGTTGTCGAAAAGGTTTGCGCAAATTGTAGTACTTACCGAGACCTAGGCAGGTAAAATATTTCAAACTCTTTGTAGTGATGACGGTGACGAGTACACGTGGCCGAGTTCTAGAAGTACCGCGCTACCGATTAAAAGTCCACGCCTCCATAAATCAAAAATCTAAGGGTGTAGCCGAGCGTATAAACCGTATCCTGGCGGGACATGAGCAGTAAAGAATTCCGCTTTGAAGAGATTGAGAGCGATTGTGTGCTCATTAATAGGCGTGAAGGTGAAAGAAGTCCGTTCTTAACAACGACCACGTAAGAGGTGATAATGACTAAGGAGTTGTCCAAAAAGCCGTGTATCGTCAGAATTCGAGCCTGAAGCAAGTGCCATAGGCAAACACAGTTGCTAAAAGGAGAGATTCAATAATATTTAGCTTAATAACAGCGTCGGATGTTGTCACTGGATAGTAAGTCGGTGGTTTCACGGGGGGATCGAGATAACGAAGCGGTCCTTATAGAGGAAATACAAGTGACTCAGAAATAAACTTGCTAGACGAAAACAACATATAGTCGCTAATTCCGTTTTCTGATGAAACGGAGACAATAGGGTATTCCGATCTTGGAGGACTAGACTGTAGAGGTCGAGAAGATAACCCCACAACAGCATGAATAATGTTTGCCCCCGTTTCAAATTTATCTTCGGTTTATTTAGGCCTGACAGCAAAATACAGGTTTACGGCTCACCAATTCGATGTCATCACGGTTTTTCTAAATCTCCACAATTTCTTGGTTAGAGAAAACGTGTGACGATGGCCGCATGCACAGCGAGTCAATGGCAACGTGTCTTACCGTAATGGAGTTTGCTGTTGCTCATATCTTATGCATTTAGACTGCTAAATGATTTTACAATGAGAATCTCTATGACATAGTTGGAGTAATTTTTAGATTAGCAAACCTACAAAAAGAGCTATTATAACAAAACCAAGCTCGTTTGGTCATATGCTCTCAACGTAATAGGATTTCTTATACTAACAGTGAGTAGCTTGGATGCGCGAAGAGATGTCGAGAGTCGTCGAGATTCGTTGTAATCCGTAGCTCCATTCTCGAAAGTAGAATCATTTTGAGCAAGACAATTGGCCATTTTATAATCGATTCGTTGAACAGATGACATACGTGAAAATTCACCTGTTGATAGGACAATTCATTTTGATTTGAGAAGCAGAATTATCATTTTACTAAACAATCGAAAGGCATAACGTAAGTTTCCTCAACACTACCTACAGCAAAATCGACGTGGCAGTCGTTAAGTACCAACGCCATCAAACGTTTGTTCTTGTGTGTATATGAGGGAGCCGAAACTTGCCAATTTGCTACACTTAACTAGCAGTTTCTCGTTGGGGCTTTCACTGCGGTAATAAATTCAACCGTTCGCCATCTCACAACTTTTATGAGAGGTGAAGGAAGTCAAGATTCTTGTTTTTAATCTGTTTGGAGAATTATATATATCAAATTTTATACAAAAATATTTTTTTCAAGCATGTTCTCGAAATTTCTTTTCTATAAGTCCATATTAAGACGTTGGGGAATAATCAAAGACTACGGAAATCGGTGCTTCTGAGTGGCATCTGCGTAAAACGCGGTTACATGATAACCACATTAAGAAGCAACTTATCATTTCCATTCCCTATCCTTTGCTGACTTTAAAACGCACATGCAAGTCATTCCGAATATTTGATACTAGTCACTCCATTTTTTGCATTAATATAATCCTGACTTTTGTGATAAAACTTTTAATTTTTCTTCTGTAAACATGTACA
>NW_020188969.1:940450-941102 GCF_900000015.1 Plasmopara halstedii
GAAAAACGAAAGGTCGGTGACCTAAAGTACGCTTCCTGAAGTGTTAAGCTACGGCAGCCCCGCTGCACTTGGTTAGACTTGTAGTCAATCTACACCTGAGTCGTTTAGACAGATCCTCTGTGAGGATATAGGAATTTTCCTCTTTGCCCTAGTTATTTTTTTATTTTAAATTATTATTCAAAAAAAAATTATTCTCTATAATAATTTGTATATAATCAAAAAAATTAATAAATTCAATACTAAAAGGAAAAGGATTATTTTTTCTTAAACGATATAAAATTTTGGCATGCAGGACGGCTTAACAATCTGATGTCTTTGCTTGGCCATGAGTTCGTGCAACACCTTGTAGCGCAAGGCCTCGAGGCAATCGGTGCGCGTCTAGAGGCGTTTGAAGTTACGAAACGCGCTGCTAGAGCACCTGCAGCAGAGAATCTCTGCATCATTTGCGTCTATGACGCCACTGTCTGTGACAGAAGATCTTCCCCGTCATAAGCCGCTCATGGTGAGCGTTAAGGTCTTTGAGGGGAAGGATGGAAAAAATCTCCTGTTTTGGGTGAGAGAGGTCGAGATGGCCATCGCATCCTCCATGCTTCAGGCGGAAAGGAAGCGCGATCGTACGCGATATGCCTGATTAGGCGGCGAGAACACTCGT
>NW_020188969.1:941112-942188 GCF_900000015.1 Plasmopara halstedii
GGTCTGCGGATGATCCGCTGTCGACATATCTCGCCTCGCGCCTACTGAGTGGTGTCGACGAACCAGACTGGTAGGCGTTGGGGCGATGGTTCGAAGAACCTTGACGCACCTTGCGCAGGGGGCAACCGTTTCGCAGGTGACGGGTGCCCCCACAGACAAAACACCGTCGTGTGTTTGCGTGCTGCCCGGCAGCTCGGAGCTCTTCTCCCTCGTCTTCAACATAGCTGAGATCCATGGGCATAGGCCCGCTCGACGAGCTGTTGGAGTGCGCATTCCACCCAAGTCGTGCCGATTTGATATTGAATTCGGCGTTTAATGCCACATTCACCGCCTCTTCAAACGAGACCGATGCACACGGAAGACTTCCATCTGGTCACGCCAGTGCGGAGGCCTTCCATAAAGACGGTCACTGTGACCGCCTCCGGAAGGGGATCTGATGCCATCCCGTCAATGAGAGTGCGCATATCTTGGACAAAGCCCACCAATTCCTTGTTGTCCTGTCGGGCGACAAGGAAGCGCGATCGTACGCGATATGCCTGATTAGGCGGCGAGAACACTCGTGAGAGCTGCAATTTCAGCTCCACCCAGGAGAGAAACGCAGCTTCGACCGAAGTGCCGCACATCAGTGCCCATTCTCGCGCTCGACCACCAAGCTTAAAGATGGCTAGCGCTACGCGCTGTTGCTCGGTCTGGAGCATGGCGGATGCGATGGTCATCCCGACCTCTCTCACCCAGAGCAGAAGATTCTCTCCGACCTTCCCCTCAAAGACCTTAGCGTTCACCATGAGTGGCTTAGGGCGGGGAAAATCATCCGTTACCGACGGTGGCGTCATAGACACAAATGATGCAGACATCTTCTGCTACAGGTGCTCTAGCAGCGCGTTTTCGTAATTTGAAAACGCTTCTAGACGCGTACCGATTGCCTCCGGGCCTTGCGCCACAAGGTGTTGCACGCCCTCAGGGCCAAGCAAGTACATCAGCTTGTTAAAACCGTCCTGCGTGCCCTGGGGCAAAGAGGATAATTCTTCCATCCTCACAGAGGATCAGTCTAAACGACTCAGGTGTAGATTGACTAC
>NW_020188969.1:942892-943368 GCF_900000015.1 Plasmopara halstedii
CATGGCACGCACGTATGGGGCATCCAAGTGAGGACGTTTTAGTGAAGACTATGCGATCCACAGAAGGTATGTCTGCGCTAAAACAAGGTATCAAGACCTTGTGTGGTGGATGCATGAAGGGCAAGCAGACGATTGAAGCCTTTCCGGGACGCTCCATGACAAGGACATCACGTGTACTGGAATTAGTTCACACAGACGTGATGGGACCAATGAAGACACTTTCGAAAGGAGGTGCTAGGTACATTTTGACTTTTGTGGATGGTTATTCACGATATGTGGTGGCTTTCTGGCGAAGAAGAGTGAAGTTGCCGACATGATCAAGATGTTCAAAGCACTGCATGAAAATCAATGGGGAACCCGAATCAAGTGCCTGAGTTCGGACAATGGAACAGAGTTTGTCAACAAGACAGTTACGGAATTATGTCAGCGGAACGGCATCATACATCAGCGTACTGTACCATACAGTCCTCAACAAA
>NW_020188969.1:943378-943483 GCF_900000015.1 Plasmopara halstedii
ACGAAGCGTTTCTCGACCGACTTGCGCAGAGGCAATTATGACTGCGTTCACAGAAAATGAATGGTTCGAGAAGAATTTAAACTAACAGTTGATAAATCTGTTTTG
>NW_020188969.1:943493-943707 GCF_900000015.1 Plasmopara halstedii
TCTTTCGGTTTGGCTAACGGTCTGCGGATGATCCACTGTCGGCATATCTAGCTTGGTGCCAAGCACCTTAAAGATAGTCTTTTTTTCCTGTGAAACGGGGGTCTCTATTAGCGACAATCGACTTCGGGTATCTGTATTGACGAAAACCATGATCCACGAACAGCGTTGCTGTACCGACTCCGCCGATGGTGTCTGGCACCGCCGCCAAATGAGC
>NW_020188969.1:943717-945729 GCF_900000015.1 Plasmopara halstedii
TAACCAGGTCGATCTCATTAAGCATACTCGGTCCAGAGGTAGAACCGAAGGCGGGTCTCTGGAGACGACGTTTGAAATTCCTTAACCAAAGGATAGTACGGATCCAAGAGATTCCGTAGGATCGACGATCCACTTCGTGCTTTCAGCACTCTCTTGGTATTCTCAAAGACAGCTTTATGTAGAAGCGATGAAGCATTTATCTCCTCCTCCGGTCGTACAATGACTACTTCGGACGAATCGCCTGCCTTCAAGGCACTGCCCAACTCTTCAAAAGGCATCTCGTCCAGCTCACGAAGAGCATCTACTGTAGGCATAGCCTCGAGGCGGACGTCGCCATCTTCCTTCCCCGTCATACCGCTGACGAGGGTGTATAACTGTGTAACGTTATCTACGGTAGACACACCCTGGATCAGGGTCGACGCCCGGTGTCTTGCAGCCAGCATATGGCGTCGTTGTTGCTTCTGTACCGAGAGAAGAGAAGAGTTTCTATGTATCGGTGAGACCAGGGTGAACACGCACTCCGCATCGTCCGGTGTCAACCTCACTGTCCGCTCCTTTGGAGCTCCGATTTATCTTTAACATCCGACGAAGAGCTGCTAAGCTCGCAGCCTTAGTCCAGAGGATAACGTGCCACTCCACGCGCATCTGAAAGCCGTGCTCAAGACGCCTCGGATTCGGTCCGATCACGCCATCAATGGCATGCAGCGACTGCTTTGCAACGAGAGCAGTGCTCAGTGGCTTACGTGCCACTTCATTTGCATCACGGAGACCTTGCCCTCGATGCCTCGGCCCTTGACCGACCATGTCACGCATGACGTGCAGCAAACTTGAGCATCGCTCAGTGGGTTACGTGCCACTCCACCATCAGCTCGCGAGCCACGCTCGGGACTTCTGTCTGATACACCGTTAGTGTCTACCAACTCGAACATTCCAATGTCTAGCACGTTGACCGTCTCGGTCCTGTGCTATCGCCAATAGCGCCCTTATCACCTCGCAGAGGTGGGTTCATGATTCGCCAAAGCTTCACCAGGAGAAGTGCGCGTAGCGCCCAAGGTCTTTGACCTCCAGCCAATCCATTGCTCATGGTCTTCCAACCATGCCATTCCTAGGATGATGTCATACCTTGCATCAAAGTCTAATACTAGACAGTGTTCCACGCTATCAAAGTCGAGGAACTTGATTCTGAGGTCCACAGGGACCTTCGGGACCGTGACACGTGTTCCCGTCGCTATGCGAACAGTGACGATGTCACCCAAGCGCGCTTTCGGCGCCTCAGCATACAGCTGCCTTCCTTCTATCGTGAAGCGTCGAGCAATTATGCTCGACGCCCTGAAATCGATGCGGATATTCCGTGGCTTCTCGAAGTCCTTTACGGTCGCCTCAACGACAAGCAAAACCGGCTTGCATACACGTTCCGTGCTCAAGAGCACGGAGCTCTTCGGGGCAAAACCTTGCTAACCTTTGCCTCCCTTAGGCTTAACGGAACTAAGTTCTCCCCCAGTAGGTCGCCACACGCCTACTGGGTGGTGTCGCTTCCCCATGACGAGCCAGACTGGTAGGCGTTGGGGCGATGGTTCGAAGAACCTTGACGCGCCTTGCGCCGGGGGCAACCTTTCCGAAGGTGACGGGTGTCTCCACAGACAAAACACATTCGTGTGTTTGTGTTCTGTTTGGCAGCTCGGAGCTCTGCTCCCTAGTCGTCAACATAGCTGAGATACATGGGCACAGGCCCGCTCGACGAACTGTTGGAGTGTGCATTCCAACCATGTCGTGCCGACTTGAAATTGAATTCGGCATTAACTACCACATTCACCGCCTTTTCAAACGGAGACGGATGCACACGAAAGACTTCCATTCTGCCCACGCCAGTGCGGAGGCCTTCCATATAGACGGTCACTGCGGCCGCCTCCGGAAGGGGATCTGCTGCCATCTTGGCAATGAGAGTGCGCATCTATTGGACAAAGTCCACCAATTTCTTGTTGCCCTGTCGCGTGGCAAGGAAACGCGCTCGC
>NW_020188969.1:945739-945930 GCF_900000015.1 Plasmopara halstedii
TGTGACAGATTTTGATACTCCTCCCATCTACTCTTATGTTCAGACGATGGTGCTGCGTATAATTGTCGGTTCTGAAAGGCGGGCCTTCAAATTACCACGATGTTGACGATTTCTTGGCAGCACCTTCACGACTAAAGCATATACAGAACTGGCAGCGAACGGCGACGACCTGGGACGACTGCGGGTCACGA
>NW_020188969.1:946216-946294 GCF_900000015.1 Plasmopara halstedii
TTATTGTTATTGAAGACGATATTGTTTTAGAACCAGCATCCCAGAGCGCCATTAAGTGGAAGGAGGGAGCTGGAAATC
>NW_020188969.1:946373-946755 GCF_900000015.1 Plasmopara halstedii
ACTTCATTAAAGGGGTACGTCCAATTGGGCTGATGATGAAAAATACGACAAATTATATATGACGTAGGAATTCTTAGCATTTAAAGAAACTGACGGTGTGTGCTGTACTACTAAAATAAAACTGACATACGAATATGCCGTAAGTGATGACTATTACGATAAGTATTCGAAAGCTGTGATCGAGGAAAATCTCGCGGGTCTTCAGTTCAATACATTGCGTCAGTACAACATTAACCCCGGCTCTTCATACAAAAAGTTTTGTTCACTCTATTGCACTATTCTATGTTGTCTAAACTGTGCTCTATTGAAAGATTTTTTTTGTTGTCCGTGAAGAACTCGAGCAAAAGATAATTGGCTGCCGACAAGCATGCACACGACAAAC
>NW_020188969.1:946765-947305 GCF_900000015.1 Plasmopara halstedii
AGCTCAAAAGGCATATGCACTGAGTTAGAAATTCAATGATGTATGCTCTGATTGAGTAACTTGCGCAGCTGGCATATTACCAACTTTAGTGTCGCAGTCAGGATCTTAGTGACCAGTTAACCTGTATACGCAATGGTCTGTAAAGACAAATCCATAAAAATGCACCTACAAGTAGAAGCGCGGAATGGAATTGATATCCGATAATCTATCGCAGTGTGGCGTTTGGGACAGCATAAGTTTCTTTCAATCAGCATGCGTATTTTATAGAAAAAGCTGAGCCATTGCACTAGTACTAGCAGTTGCCAACTTATCATAAAACATAAATCATTTTTTCGAATTGCTTTTCCCAGTAGTCGCCCATAGTAAAATCGAAGCCAAAAGCCACTGACTGACTCTCGACCTAATAATGATTGAGCGGAACCTTCTACTGCTGACCTTACTGGTGACCGTCGCGCTGCAGCAGCATTCTACGACAGCCGCATCCGTCGATGGCGTGATCATCGTGCGCGGAAATAAACTTTACAACGCCAATTCGGGCGA
>NW_020188969.1:947315-964455 GCF_900000015.1 Plasmopara halstedii
CGACGAAGTCGTCTTCGTCCGGATCCGACTCTTCTGATCAAAACTGTAGCGTCCACTATCACGTTGAACGCCTTGTGGTCAACGTCGTCGACAGGATCAAGCCCAAAATTTTGAGAAGTGGCGAGAATCCCCGTAACCCGAGAGCTCGTAGAATTTTGAGGTGCCACTTCGTCAAGACTGCGCAGATATCGGGGACGGTTATGATCATGGAGATCATGACGTTACGCGCCGTTGTACGCCCCGCGCTTCTCGGCAAGAGCCCGGAAAGCCGTAGGGCCATGAGCTGAGCTCATGCTATTGTCCTGAGCTGATGGTCGTAGTCTTATCAGTGTGAGAGACCACAGACCTCGCGTGATCCACACATCGCGGGGCGACAATATGAAGAAAGTCGGCGTTGTTCCTTGATTTCGGCAAACTCGAACGGAGATGGCGTTTTACGCGCACGTCCACTTCTTGTATCTCAGCTGAAAGTTAGACAGCGAGGAAAACTTCCGGTGTCGCTGCACCCATTGCTCAAACCTCTCTTCATCATCAGCAGCGGTTTCGCCAGGGGCGAGCACCGCAGGAATCGTCCGCATCGCGGGTACAGGAGCGCCTCCTCTTAAAGCGCGAAGTCGAGCGCGGTACCTATCCATTGGAATATTCTGAGGTACCAATAAGCAAGCTCGGAGAGCTTTTCGTTGGTCAAGCTCGGCTTGTGTAGTGACCGGGGGCCCGACTACGTAGACGCCTGATCGTGTCTTTCGCTTCAGTAGCGAGATTAGCGGAGCGGAAGCCGTATTCCGCACGTGGGTCTAGGACGCGAGTGCACGAGAGCTGCCCTGCGAGCAGCATCCAACTGCTGCTTCTGTGCATCGTCAAGGCGACTGGTAATAATAACACCTCCCAACGGACACGGTGTCCGCAAGGTTCGAGCAGGGCTCACATCGCTCCGATGTCGCACCTCATCCTCCTCGTTTCCCCATGCTGGGAAAGAAGTATCCGACTCGTAGTCGACTTCCTCCAATCTGCCGCCCTTGCCGGTCGCGGTGTCCGGCGCCCAGTTGCCGAGGGATCGGGATGTGCTTTCCGTGAAGCTGCGGACGTACTGTCCGGAGTTGCATCACGTGCAGGAGTCGATGAAGGGCTCTGCCCGCGGGCGCTCTCGGGACCAGCGAGGTGGGTGTTTTTCGTTTCATAGACGAAGGACACGTTGAATAGAGATACGTGAAAAAGGATATGGGGACGTAACTGTTTCTTAAACACGCGAGTCCCATACGAGGCGACAGTTCGATATGAATACTGGGTAGTCACAGTTTTGATGTGGGAGAGTGTAACGGGGTTACATGTACCCTGGTATAAAAGGGTGGGTCACACAAGATGGTGTGACCGTCCAAAGGAGCGGATTACACAAGTCGGTGTAATCACACAATGGTGTGGCTACACCGCAACAAGAAGCCATTACGTGGCGGGACTGCCAGTAGTTATGCATATCAATTAGGTTTTACTATTTAATCAGATAAAGCTAAAGATTTAGATATAGGCGGCTTTGCCGAAAATAAACAAATAAATACAGTCTCAATTTTGAACGGAAGAGTGTATTTGTTTTGGTTTTGGGTTCTGGGTACTCTTCGAGGCAGCGGATTGCGATCGGCTACACTCATACTGGTTCCAGTATAGAATGTTAGGTCGATGACCTTAGTAAGCTTTCTCTAATCAAAGATGCAGCGGGGCTGCCGTAGCGTTGCGCTTAGAGGAAGCGTAATTTAGGTCATCAACCTGTCTTAGACTGAGAACAAGTACGAGTTAGTAGATCGCAATCTGCTTACTCCAAGAGTAATTATTGCCTTAACCCAGGGCTAATTACTAGTCACATGCCGTATTCTTGTCTGGGTGCAGTAACACCATGCCCATCTCGTGTGACTCACACCTCTTTTACCAGGGTACGTGTAACCCCGTTACAAAAGAGCTACGACAGCCCCGCTTCCTCTCGCAACACCTAGATCAGAGACAAAAAAAGCTCCATTGCCGTATAGACTTTTGTATACCATGCGAGAGTAATACAATGCACGAAGAATGCCTATTTTAATGCGTTCATTTACGTCTCCCACTAGATTCCATGTTTTATTCAAGCAATTTTCCTCCCCCAGAGGCTTTCTTTGGTAATTATAAATATATGAGCGAAGCACACGGAGAATGTATGGAGGAGAGCATCTGTTTTATCTCGCAAGTACAATGGACTTGTCACACGTAACTATCATTTTCCATCTTTTTCCGAAAAACTTTTCCATCTGTTGGTCAAGAGTCAGCGATAATTTGTACCAGGTGTTGAGATATTTGATGAATTTTTGAGAATTCACCATTGATTTTGGCGTTTTAGAACCTTTTAAAGTAATTAGAAAAACGGATACTGATCTTGTGGTAAACAATGGGTATACATACTTAAGAATGAATAGGCTAACCTTGTATTACCAAAATGCTTCGTCTGTTGTTTGGCGGTGCGCTTAGCTGTGAGATCCCTGAAGATTTCGTAGACGTGAGTTCGTTTCGGCAAGTGCCCGATAACCAAGAAGTATTTGCAAATGCGACTACCGATCAATGTGTCATTGTAGAGCTCCTGCAGTTCGAAGAGAGCGTAGACGATAATCAGAGCGCGCGCTACTTTTTCAATGAGATTGCACAATCTAATGGATGTGGTCCCGATGAAGTGGCGGTACTTCTTGAAGAAAAGACTGACACTAAACTTACAGGTGTCGACGTCCCCCATATTATGAGAATTATAGTTGGCGACCAGTGCGTGGCCAAGTTTAAAGAAGGCGATCATGCCAAAAACGTTGTGCGCGTCTACCTGGGCAACATCCGGCTGCCTAGTGTAACCACTGACGTTGTGCTTTCAGTTTCAGCACCCATGCGCATTAATCCTGCCAGTAGTAGCCGCAATGCTTTTCAATTCGAGGACAATTCCGAGGTGTCTGTGGCCATATTTAAGCAGGCGCTGCACTCGTTTGCGGTCAAAGACTGGTCGCTATTTACATGAAAGAATTACTACAGTCTGGGGCACAGTCATCTGATAATATCTGTTTAACGAGTTGACACGAATAATACTTATTAGGCTAATTGAAAAAGCGTCAAACCCAAATTTTACCTACTCTTCTGTTATGGTTTTACATGACTGCTATGACATCCAAAACCTCCTGTAATGGCAAGACACGATGTGCTTGGGAAGATGCTAAGAATACTTGTTGTTGTTGTCCATAGTAGTGCAAAGATGAGGTACGAGACTGTGATAGCACCCATAACGTAACTAGATCCACCCATTTGCTTCATAGCGCGCGTTTGCTCTTTCTGTTGTGGAAGCATTACTAAAAAGAAGAGCGAGCACAAATTAGCCGTCCACATAATGACCACGGAAATGGTCATGTCTCTTCGTACACCGTAAGTGTCATTTTGAATTCGTTCTGTAGTCAAATTGAACATACTATCGACATTTCGAGCTATGGTGGCTGAGAAAGGGGTCGTGAGATTGTGGACCGTCGTGAATAAGCCGTACAGTGCACCTTCATGTCCTTCAGTAGCAAGCTCGACAATAATAAAAGAGCCCACGATAAACTTCACACCGAGCGGAATCTGTTCAAGAACGGTAATTCCAAGCCAAAGATAGGGTGATCGAACGTTATCCCAGATTGTCAACAACTTGACAAACACATCCAAAACGACGTAGCCAAATGAGGTCACTACGGCTGTACGTCGCCAATCCCAACTGCGTCCATAGTTACCAGCAAAGTAAATGGATGTGGCGTACATGCCAGTGGACAAAAGTCCACCCACTTTTTCCTGAATCGGCAAAACTTCCACCCAATTTCGCATTACAGGACTTTTCGACATAAATGTAAATGACGAAAGCGTACCCGAAAAAAACTGATATGCAAGGTACTGATACACAGCACGCGTTTGAATAACGTCCCAAAATGTGTACATGTAATGACTAAAATCCAGAGCAATGGCATTCTTTTCCTCATGTAAGAAAAACCACGTGATGGGCACGATGGGCATAATTATGATCGTTACGATGAACATCAGCATCGGAAACGACAATGAAAAGCTAAAGTCGCCGCCGTATTCTTCACCATTAAAGCAGAAGGCCACAAGAATGTACGCCAGCATGTTAAATATTGTTCGCGTTGTGTAGATCACCGTCTGACTGTTGCCTCTCTCATCATAAGGTTCACGCTGAGCCAACTCCACCACCATTCCATCAGCAGACACATCCGAGAGCAAATACCCGAAAGCACATCCCATCATTGGGATTATGTGTGCGGTTCCAGTGTCCGTTGCTTCATAGTTGATCGTTGCGATAATTTCGGGCGTATAGTCTTCGGGCTTGACGTCTCGATAGTCTGGATTCGTAAAATATGGCTTGCATTTGGGTGTAAATGACATTATAAGAAGCATACTGAGTGCAAAAATCCATCCACTTAGGATGTATGGTCGTCGACGGTAGCCCCATATTGGAAAGCAGTCGGAAACGACCCCGTAAAATACTTTAAAACTCCATGGCATCTGTACAAGCAAGAATGCTGTGGTAGTCTGCGCACCAGGCAAGTTAAGATAATTTTGCAGGAAAGGATACATGACATTGGGTAGTACACCATCAATAAATCCGATGGCTGCATATTGTGCTACGAGCCCAAAGTAGTGTCGTGAGAAGAGTTTAGGTGCACTTCCACTCCGCAGGGCACCACCTTCGACGAAGTCATCGAATACAAATCGCAGTTTTTGGTCGTCGCAAACCATCGGGAACGGAGATGCATCGTGGGGCGAGTCTGAGATCATCCACGAACACGAGTCATTGCTGTACAACTCGATTGGAGTCTGTTGCGACGTGATCGTGTCCGTTCTCGCTGATTTCATTGCTTAGTGACCTGTACAAAATACATTAAATTTTCAGGACACATTGGAAAGCAAAACGAATCGTTTACGTACGGTGCTCTAAAACCTTAGGAATGGACTAATGCTTCAACACCACGACAGCAAGACGTGTGGACATCAATATGCACCAATTGTATCTTTGCAGCATATTGTCTGCAGAGAGAGACAAACGACTTTGGATAGCCTTAAGCTCGTCTTCAAGCCCCTTCTACAGCCAACAAAAAATGGCATTGTAAGAATTGGTCGTCGTCGAATGACCAAGAAGTAGGTGAATTATTGACCCATACAAAATATTTAGCTTATTTCTTAGAATATAATCCTGTGATGGACATTGTTCGAATGCTTTCGTCGCCTTTCTATACAGAAATTATTGATGGTGGTATACACACTTCGAACACAGAAAATGTAACAAAGTTCTAGAAACTTCCTAATGCTCCGAAATAAGTAGCTAAAAGGAGTAACAATGTGAAAAACTATAATATTGACAATTTCGTCATCACGTCTGTAATATAAGTAGTCCCAGAGAGCGGGGTGAAAATCTGGTCTAAGATCGCTGGAACGAAGACGTGCACGTCACTGGCAACGACAATTATGAACCGACAGGTACCTTTCTCAAGATAGATAAGATTGAGCTTTGCAATCCGGATTTCACAGTAAGACGTCAAACTACAACATTGTTTGATTCAGTTGTACAAACTTGATGTCGAACATGTCTCTTTTAAGTAATTTACACATTGACTGTCATGCGTGGATCACAACAGCAGACGTTCGGTCAGAGTGTGAGTGCGCAGGCGTACTGTCGCAATGGACATGGTTGGCAGCAACCAAAACTGATGACGGATGAGCTTCAATCAAATTTAATTTTATCGTGGTTTCGTAAACAACGCGATACTTTTATGATCGACGAACATTTATGGCCTTTTTTGAGTGCTTTCAATTACTGATACCAGATACAGTACACCGCCGTCAGAAATACGCTACAGAGAGCAAAGCGAAGCAGTCACGCCCATATGGTCCCATATACGCAGCTGAGCTCATAAAAATTGCTTTCGATGCACCCTCTACTAATTCCCCTCAGCCTCTGACTGAAAGCTAAAGAGCGAAGCACGCAGTGTATTGGTATTGCATTTGCTGCAAGATTAGAATTTCGCAGTCAATTATACAAACATGTTATCATTGCAGTGAGCTAAGGATAGCTCAAAGGGTAAAAAAAGAGTGTTCATGTTATGCACCGCGTTCCTATCTTACAGCTAACTCTTTGCATAATGTGCGAGAATCTTGACAAATAGCTGATTTCTTTTTAAACTTCTCAGTCAATCCGAGGATTCATACACTGCATCGTTTTCACAATATTGCGGAGGTATGGTGAGGTAAAAAGAATCGTTTTCTCTCTGGAGAATTCATGTAATTGCACTAAAATGCAGGGGCATATATCGCCACAAAGCCCAAGAACGCGAGTTTTTAGCTTTTTGATCCTGTTAAGACACTTTCGCATACATTTGCCGCCCCGGTATGAAAGGTAATTCAAGAGTGTAGTCGATTGCAAAATAGACGCTCGTGAAAGAACAACCCACTATTATTAATCGATCACTACTCTTCTTTCAGCGTGTGAGTATGCTTTCTCGCCAGCATCACGTACTGCAAAAGTCATATTGAACAGTCTCGCCCTTCCAGCCCCAATTTTAGCCTTTTTAAATCGCATATATGACTATGTACCGGAGAGCATGCTAAATAAGCGCACGAGAGAAAGAAATCCGAAGACAGTCTCTTTGCTCTAAGTGGCATTTACGCAATTTATCTCTTAATACTAACGATAGATTTTGCTAACTCAAAAAAAAAATATTCGCGAAAAAAAGGTGTTGTTGATCACTTCATAGTGGCAGTCCCGAAATCTTGAGTGCAGGATGTATGTAATTTAGTCTTAGCGCGCTGCATCGGATCAGCGTCTTTGTGACCGGCTAGAGGCGTTGCAAAGTTGAAGGAGGTTATCCGCTAATTCCTTTTATTCGCGGCCACACAAAGGTATTGAATTTGACGTCTATCCATCGTACAGTTATTGAGGATGTTACATATGGTAAGCTCATAATTTGACGAAAGTTAGCAGACTAGTTCAACCTCTAATTGGCGAAGTATGCGCGTGCATCATTCCGCTTTCCCTGCCACGGATGCTACAGCATAACCGCGTATAGCTTCAAGTCGATGGCATCTTGCCACGTCTTGACAGTATGAGTACAAATTCTGACTGTCCGAGCTAGCTTGTCTTATTTTTTTACAAAGTCAATGTCGTAATTATGATAATAGTCGGAGAAATGCACAGAAATAAAGACCGATCCAATCGCGAAGAATTTTTAATTTCAAAAGTTTTCCGCATCGGGCGATGGCCCTCGAGAAAGAACAAACGATAATTTACTTCGACAAAAAAGTCATTATCTAGCCACGCGACTTCGGCAATATCAAATCTTTAAGCGTCCAAAATGGGCAACAGAAATTTGTAAATTGTTTTTTGCGAGAGATCAGAATCTTTTCCATTTACTCCTCTTGAAAAAATTTCCTTAGACTATCCAACATTATTTGTTAAGTCCAAAACTAGAAATTTGGTACATACATGACCATATGTGGAGACAAGTCTAGTAATATAAGCCTTCCTTGTTATACTTCTAGTTTTTCTCAAGTGAGTTCGAGACACCGGTTATTACAAATTTTGGAACAAAGATGTATGACATTCTGAACGCCACGAGGACCTACCTCCACGGTATGTACTCTCCGGTATGAAAAAGAAAGGTGAGCCCTTGGAGCACATAAACGCTTTCTCATGTACAATTAAGTCCAACTCCAATTTAATGTTTGTCACACTGTTCTTGTGGCGTTTAAGACGGTTGTAGAATAACATAATAAAGCGCAATATCGCAGTAAAAGTTTGGTTTGGGCTGTCGTAAGAAGCATACATGTATTAGTATGAACTATGCGCTCAATGAAAAGAATGGGCTTGACGTTTGTTGTCACCACGTAACGTGTCTGTCAAGAAATTCCCGCGTCAATTCCTCGTTTTGTGCTATGTTTTCCATATAAGTGTCGTACGACATGTGCCATGGGTCAGGTAAGTCTCGCGAGAAGGTACATAGCACACCATCTCGTTCTTTAATCCTTGGAAATTTTTCCATGACCTTGTACGTCATGCCAGTGGCAACGCACACTACATAATCAGCCTCCAAGCACATTTTCTCCGTTAAAAGCTGGGAGCGATGATTCGACAAGTCAAGCTGATATTTTTTCATCACGTCCACGGAGTACTTAGACGCTGAAGAGCCCTCCGGATCGAACACATTCGTTAATCTGTTCAATCATCACAAGATAACACTGCCATCACCAAGAATCACTTTACTAAAACCTCAATATAACCTACGCTGCAGACCGAATAATAATTCCTTTCTCTTCCAGTTGCTCGACCGTCATATTCAGCTTGCGACGGAAGTACTCGATAGCAAAATGCTGCGAGACTGGGGAGCGACATGTGTTGCTCGTGCATACAAACACGATATTCATTGCGGTGATTGTAAATAGTCCGTCTTTAGACTTGTTCCGTGCAGGTACGATTGCGATTTGAGAACAGCGAGCGCAGCGATTGGTCAGTCACAGTGCAGTGTATTCGAAGAATGGCCATCTATTCTTTTAACGTAGAACTACCTTGGCGAGAATATTGCATAATCGATATTAGAAGGGAGCCATTGCGAAGAAAGTTCATATCAAAGCAAAATGCGTGGTCTATCGAGCAGCTCGGCGCTGGGCTGAAGTCTGTTTCACGAACTTTCGCTTGGATTTGCTGGATTACATTTGTCTTAGCCTCATCTATGTAGTACGTATACTTTTGTTATCGAACAAAATAAAATAGAATAAGTTATTCAGATTCAATTATTCTGTACGTCATGTCTGAAATTGAATGAAATCAAAGAAGTACAAAGTTACATGAGAAACTCTCAGCTGTAGCGGGCTGCCGTAGCTCTTTGCTTAGAGGGAGCTAAGCTAAGGTCACCGACCTTACGCTCTATACAAGAACCAGTACGAGTGAAGCGGATCGCAATCCGCTATACTTAAAAACCCTGACCAAGGCAAAGAGGCTCATCCGTTCAAATTTTAAACTGTATTCAATTGTTTTATTTGAGGCAGAGCCGCCTGTATTTATAACCTTATGTTTATCTTATAAAACAACAAAACCTGATTAGAATGCATTACTACTGACAGCCCTGCTACGTTGTGGCTTCTTGTTACGGTGTAGCCACATTGTGTGATTACACCAACTTGTGTAATCAACACCGTTGTACGGTCGCAGAATCTTGTGTGGCCAGCCCTTTCATATAAGGGTACGTGTAACCACGTTACATCAGCTCCGCTCTTGGATGGAGCGTACGGACTCAACTTGTGTGCATTGAAGCACAAATTCTGAAACCTGAATTTTCTTTACTGCGGTGAAGGACAACCCCGTGGTACCTGATAATACTTCTTAATCCCTTCAAAGACTGCACCACCTGGCACAGGGAACATGTATAGTTTGATTTTCTGTGCTTGGGCCAACTAGACACGTTTAATAAACTCATATCTATCGATTCCCGAAGAGCTTGGGGCTTGAGGACCAGAAGTGGCAATCGCTTGTCTGGAGACGCTCCCTCAGTATGAGAATGACCTGTTAAGGCGCCTCTACAATGCCTTAACGAAGCGTTAAAAGAGCACAATTTACTCTCGCCATGCAGCCGCTAATGTTGAGCATCCGGTTCTTGAAAGGCAGGAACGGAACAGTCGATATCTGGACGAGACTGAAATGTTCATGTGGTCTGTATGGCAAAGCAACAGATTTTTGCGCTGGCAGTCTCCGAGCAGGTCGCGCGTGAAAATATGTATTTAATGCAGTTTCTTTGTGAAACAGCATGTTGATATAGGAATATTCGAAGCGGCATATGTCGAGGGTGTTCGCGCCGCCTAATCAGGCTTATCGGTTGCACATCAAGTTCTTCTTCGTTCGTCAAGGGAGACAAAAAATAGTAGACTATATTCAGGAATTGCGAACACTTATCGCAGCTACGGCGGCAAACCAGCTTCTCAAGTTGGGTTAAAAATTATGGAGTGTCTGAGAATTGGTGAAGCTCGCACCAAGATCTTTCGTGTTCACCCCACCTCTTTTGGCGAAAGCGATGGGTTTTGCATTATGTACAGAGTATGACTCCTGTGCCACGGGCATGTTAGGAACGTTTTAAGAAATCTCGACTAAAGCGCCAAAGGTGATAAATCTCAGTTATGTTTAGAAGAAAAACCGATATCTATCCGGATTCGCGTATCTGTTACATGTGTAGGTTAATTGTATATGTGCCATGCGTTCCCCTTCTGTTTAGTCGAAAAAGTATGAGAGGTTGTGCAGCGGGGCTGCCGTAGCTCTTTCGCTTAGAGGAAGCTCGGTTATGGTCGGTTGGCACTTACTCCAAGAGCTATTACAACCTTTATCCAAAGCTAATTAACTATTCCGTTTTTGAACTGTAATTCTTGGCTTTATCAGCGGCAAAGCCGCCGATATCTAAATCGATAGCTTTTCCTATCGATACATAAAAACGTATGAATATTGGCAGTCCAGCCATGTACTGGCTGCTTGCTTAAATGTAGCCACACAATTGTG
Organism: Plasmopara halstedii; assembly: GCF_900000015.1. NCBI lineage: Eukaryota > Oomycota > Peronosporomycetes > Peronosporales > Peronosporaceae > Plasmopara > Plasmopara halstedii. The sequence continues at coordinate 957,883 of NW_020188969.1, forward strand.
TGGTCACACCATCTTGTGTGACACACACCGTACATATCAGGGCACGTGAAACCCCGTTACACTCTCCCCCACCAAGATTGTGAGCACCTGCAGTTCACTTTTAACTGTCGCCTCGAATGAGGCTCGCATGTCTATGACACCACCACAACACCAGGACTTTCTTCACGAGTTCTCTATTCAATGAGCTCTGAATCGAGGACACGTACTCGCTGGTTCCGAGAAAGCCCTTCTTCGTCTCCTGCACGGTACAACTATGGACAGCACGTCCGCGGCTTCAAGGGAAGCACAACCAAGCTCTTGGTAACCGAGTACTGCGCATCGCATTGCCAGCGACAGGGCGCACGACCAAGAACACAGACACGATGTCTACTCCCGACCGCACACCGCGCCCGCCACGGGCGATGGGATAACACGTCGAGGATTTGGAGGAAGTCGACGACGAGTCGGATACCCCATTCGCAGAATGGGAAGAAGAATAGGGCGAGTCGCGCCAGCGGCGCGACGTGAGCCCTGCTCGAACCGTGCGGATGCCGTGTCCAATTTCAGAACTCTCGACTTCCGGAGGAGGTGGTGTCATTAACAATTACCTAGATGATGCACAGGAGCAGCGGCTGGATGCTGTCCAAAAGGCGGATCCCATACGCGCGTTCACGGTCGGTCCTTGACCGTCGTGAGCGATTCAGCTACCGCTCGGCAGATACCGCTACAGAAGCGAAGGACACGATCACTCGATCGTTGGTCGTCTACGTGATTGGCCCCCCGGCCACTACCCAAGCTGAGCTTGACTAACGAAAAGCGGCTCGATCTCGTTTCTCGTTCTCTCAAGAATTCCCTGTGGATACGTACCGCACTCGCCTTCGTGCTCAACGAGGAAGCGCTCCTGTACCCACGATGCGGACAATTCCGATGGTGCTCGTCCTTGGCGAAACCGCTGCAGAGAACGTTGAATTCTTTGAGTGATGGGTGAAGTGGCACCGGAAATTTTCCTTACTGTACAATTTGCAGTCGAGCCACAAGGAGGTAAACGTGCGTGTGGAACGCTACCTTCAGCTTGAGTTTGCAAAACTCAAGGCGCGTCGCCGACTTCCTTCGAATTGTCACCCTGTAAAGCATGGGTTGATTCATCACGCGCTCGTGAGTTCTGTGGTCTCTCACACGGGTGAGACAGCGACCACAGTTGTTCAGATCCATAGCTTGAGGTCGGCGCATGGCCATTCAGCTTCTCTGGCTATTGCCGAGAAGCGTGGGGTGCGAGACGAAATACAACGGCGCATAAAGTCATGATCCCTCTAATCGTAAGCGTCCACGATATCTGCGCAGTCTTGCCTAAGTGGCACATCAAACTTCCACAGGTTATCGGAGTTCGGATATCCCCGCCACTTCACAAGATATTGGATTTGACCATGTCTTTAAGGGCTCGAAAGCATCGCGAGTCACCGGACAGTGATCGGCCAGGTCGTGATCGCCCGCCGCCAACTCTTGTCGACGAGAACGGTGGCGTCCACTATCACGTAGAACGCCTTGTGGGTCGACGTCGTGTCGCCATTGTTGCAGCATGAATAGAAATAGTACCTACAATAACGTGTTGCGGAAAACCTCGAGAGCTTGGAGCACTTTGTGCATCGACTGCCTCACGTTGAGGCGTATTGCGCTCAGTCGGAGCGACTCTTAGCCGTTGACCAGACGAATGCGTCGCTTCATGCGAATGGCGCTATTGGAGTGGAGATCAGTGCAGTCCGTGCTCAAAGCAGTTTCTGGTCAGCTTCTGTTTGGTTGTGCTCCTGTGGGTGCCGCTTCGGTCCAAGTGAACGCGAAAGGGTTGGCGTCGGATATCGGTACGAATTGAGCAAGACCACATATTAGACCGGGTGAGTGCGCATCCGTTTCGAAAGTTTTAGCGTATACGCAAGGCACCGCTCGGCCACAATCTTGAAAGGTCCAATAAACCGTGGACGGAGCTTCATCTTAAAGACAGCATAAAATTACATGGGTAAGAAAAGTTAAAGCATTTTAAATAAAAGGTCTCCAACCTCAAAGTTTTTAACATTATCTCTACCTCTTCCGTCTGCATATTTTTTTTGCATGTCTTGGTTTTCATCGTATTGCGCACGTGTCGTAAGACGCTCAGTCTAGTAGGAAGTCATCCATTTCTTTACGAATAATGAGAGGGCTGACATTAGCTAGCCTCTCTAAAATTCTTTCCCACCAAGTTTTGAACCATGGGATGCTAGCGTCAGCGGGACGCAAGGATTAGCAAGCCCGTTTACGTAGAATTGCGTGTTCCCGGTAGGCAAATGCACTGCATTGTTTACGAGTGACAGCATGACAATCCAACGCTTCTGAATCTCAGCGCAGACGCTGCAAAGATTGTCTTCAACGAGGCGATTTAGGCGCTTAGTCTGACCATCGGTCTGCGGATGGTCCGCTGTTGACATAGTCAACTTGGTGCCTAGCACCCTGAAGATTGTGGACCAAAACTTTCTAGTGATGCGCGGGTCTCTATCAGAGACAATTGACTCCGGGACTCCATGTTGTCAAATGACACGATCGACGTGCAGCGTCGCTGTACCCAATCCGTCGATGGTGTCCGGCACTACCACAGGATGAGCCATCTTGCTCAAACGGTCCACAAAGTCCCTTACACCCGTGTTGTCCGCCGAGTCCTTCGGTAGGCCAAATACAAAGTCCATACTCATGGATTGCCAACACCCGGAGAGTATCGGTAAGTTGGCCAGCGACGTCGCCGCATTCGGAGAGAGGTTCCACCATTTGACACGTCTCACACGTGCGCACATATGTGCTCGTCCATTTGTAAAGATTAGATCACCTGTAGTGGCAACTCATAGGGCTGTGGGTCTTTTCACGACCAAGATGACCACTGGGTGGGGTGTTGTGGGCCTCATTGAGATTACAGTGTTTCAAAATCTCATTGTGAGAGACCACAACTCGTGGCGTAATCGTCGAGTTGGTGCTAAAACACAGCAATACATTTTTCACTGAATATCGGTGCAACCGTACACGCAGCCACCCCGACAACTTCTTGTTTAAGTCTTCAATCTCCTTGATTCCGAGAGCCCGTAGCAGCGCCACGCCTTTATCATCACCCGCGTACGTGGCGCGGATCAAATCCGTCACGGACGACATCATTTCGTGACATGAACAAGCTCATAATCTGGTACGCGAGACAATGCTGTATCATAAGCACTCTGCTTTCCTGGTCTATATTTCACCTGAAACTATATTCTGCGAAGAAGGAGAACCACCTGGCCATTCACTGCGAGAGGTGAGGCGACTGATTCGTGACGTATGATCTGTGCAGATCACAAATGGCTTTGAGCCGAGAAGGCGCACCAAAGTGCATACCTCATCGCAAGTTATTCCTTGTCGTGGACTGGGTAGTTTTTCTCCGCTGTCCTACGCTGGCGAAATTCGAGCGCGATCACGCTATCTCGCCCCTCAGCGTCTGCTTGCAGCAGTGCAGAGCCGATGGCAAAGTCTGAAGCGTCACAGACGACACTAAAAGGACGATCGGGGTCTGGAAACGCCAGTATTGGTGCATGAAGGAGGATTAGCATTTTTTAATTTCAGGCAGACGCCTTCTACTCACAACATGCAGGCACCCTCCAAATTCATTGGGCTTGGCACAGAAATCATCTGCTTTTCGCAATTACTTTACGTTCCACCCGGGTCAAACGTTTGAGATCTCGCAAATATACATCGGATCCCTCGTTTAGGAGCTCCAAAATCACATATATAATCCTGATATCTGGGAAATAGACAAATAGTTTTGAGTAATTATACCGTACTGTATTCGGTGCCTCCCCAGTTGAATCGTCTGCGCTTTTAAAAGCAGCGATCGAGGAAACCGTGTCTTCCATTTGGGATGTAATATGCATACTAGAAGCAGGCGAAAGTGGCGATAAAAATAACGCTCTTTTCACATTGCAGAGGACTCACCCAGCTAAAGGCATTTCAAACCAGCTTCAGCAAAGCAAGCGTCCGACTCGAGCGTCGTACCATAGTCGATATTGCAAAGCTCAAAGCACGACGCGCTATCCTATCGATTCAAATACACGCGGTTTGTGATATATGCCATCTTCCCGAGATAGCGGTAATGGAAACAGACCAAGGGTCTTACTCACCGTAAGGTCAGTGCGGTCACGTCGACAAGAACAATTTTGCAGAAGTGAAGCATTATACTCGCGAAATGTAAATGTCTTTTTAACTCCACCAGGTACTAGTAAAACCCTAGGTACCCGCGAACATACTGATCCTTTTGAAAGTGGGCCTCACCTTACTCATTCGATAGTGCCGGGTGAGGACGACCGTTTCGCGGCCGGCTCTCGTTAGATATCTCAGTTGTTGCGGTACATCAACTCTCTCCGCGGGTAGTAGTTTGTTTCCGAGACTGAGATAAGCTGAACCTCGGCCGCGCTATCGGTGCTTCGCCATCATAATGTTTAGCCTAAGGTCCCTCAGCGGTTCATGAACGCGATGCTGCTTGTTAAGGAGATGATAGAAAGCTTTTCAAGTCCAAATGGCTCGTAAGAGCGTAGTCATGGCTTCCGTATTCTCACATAGAACACTGAATTTGCCTGATTTCTCATCAGAATTTACAGCGTTTAAGATTTGCTTCGACTGTGAACGGTTCGATGTAGCGCGATAGCAACTTAGTCTTGTAGACTGTAGACAATGCGTGTTAAGGTAAATCGAATGTATCTAGCAAAATTTAAGCTAAAAATATATTCGTCTGTTTTTCCCCTGATCCTGGCAACGATTGTTCTAAGCCATTACGTCGCGCACCTCGCGCATGACGCTCAATCTCATTATATGGATCACTGATTTTGCTACGAAGTGTGGCCAGGACGATACCAAAAAGTCAAATTAACGATGCCTCCACCCGGATCCACTTCGCGGCGGTGTTATCTACACTCCGAGGCTTGTCAAGCCATCGATGCAAAATGGATGAAAGCTTGTAGTCGCATATACTTCGTTATCTAACACAAATATAAAGATTTGGTGGCAACTAGACCTGGCAATGTGGCCTCTCCGCACATTTTCAAAAAGATCCTTCGCCATGTGGTTAAATAGCTCCGTTTGGTCATCTGCTCGGAAATGTCTGGTGGTGTTGAGATGTTTTATCTGGTGACGGACAACCTAAACAATATTTGCCAAAATCTCGATGTAAAGTTAAAAAGGCAAAAAATGTCGAACAAGAGCTTGACTGTATCGATACCGGTCACATTATCGCCTACAAAAGCGATATGCGCCATCTTGCACAGACAGCCCACGAATACCACAATATTGGTGCTATTGGATGCGTCTTTCGGAAAACCAGAACTAAAATACATACTTATAGACCACCAGCAATCTGCTTAAACCGAGAATCTAGCCAAAAGTGTCACTGCTTGCGACGAGGATCAACCTCCTTGACGCGTTTCACGCTTGGACACATTTGTGCTCACCCTCTTATATTTGTTGACTTCCAACACATAATGCTCACCGATCCAATGTCATTTTCTTTCAAGATGGCCACCCAAAGCGATATCACTGCCTTGAACAGTATTTTACGCTTGAGGAAATTACCGAGAAGCCCAGCTGCTTACCCGGTTTCATGTTATGCAGTGCTGTAATATCACAAGCCTTAAATAAGAATAGTGGTGTAGGTGTGCAATCGCGAACTTAAATAAAGCGACCGGGAAAATTTACAAACGTCTTGCTCTTCAAAGCTTAAAGCAGGACAACACGCATTGTACGTATCGCTTCATCAAGTGGCAAAGTAATTCTCGTGACATGCAACAGCTCATTGTCGGGACAACATGAGAGTACATCCGTCATCACATTCAGCCATATCTGATATCAAAGGATTTCTCGACAAAAATCATTTAATTTTGCCGTTTCCCGTGCGGGTCGTCGCTGAGCGCAACAACGCATGATCGGTGTAGATCACACACGACTTCGAATTGAGCAGCTGAAAACCTGAACTTGACGATGACATACTAAATTGCAACATAACAAAGTAAGTCTTCTTAGAAGTGAGTATCGTTCAACGCTGACGACACTTATTACACATTTATGCCTAATGGCGTCTGCTCGGAAAAAGCGCAACGTGTTACAAGGATAAAGCGTCACGGACGGCGTACAATAGCCGATTTAGATTCGGGAGAGTCAGATTTGAGGTACATATGCGGCATCCTTTCACAAATTTGGAGGCCACCTCTTCCACAGACCCAAACATCATTTCGCATCCTTCCTAAGAAGATTGGTGAGAAATCGTGATGTCAAATTTTTGCGCTGTACTATGCAAGTAGCTAGCCAGGCCAAATAGTTTTAAAGTATTATTGGGACATAGCACTGGATAATCGGCAATGACCTTTATCCTGGAAATGCTCGCAGGCCCTCGTGTTCAATGAAACAACCCAGAAAGGAACAATTTCTTAGCCAAAGCCACACTCGTATATCTTGGCGATTAGCTGATTCAAGCGCATACATTCGAGCACTGCTCTCAAGTATTCTGTAACGGGGCTACATGAGAGTGACCCGTCACTCTCCCAAGGGAGCTGTGGTGTGGCA
>NW_020188969.1:964465-964665 GCF_900000015.1 Plasmopara halstedii
AAATCAATGCGTGGAAGGAGAGTGGCCAGGTGAGATACACCAAATATGGCAATCCCAGGCCGCCACCAGTGAAGTCAGTGTGTTCGTGGGTTCGCAAAGCATGGACACAGACCGATGAAGACGCTGTCGTTAACTCCATCAATGGTGCTGGCTTTGCAGACAACTACCAAGACTGGTTTGCTGCTCGACATGACGTGTAC
>NW_020188969.1:964675-964775 GCF_900000015.1 Plasmopara halstedii
TGCGACATCAAGATGTGTGTAATTCCTGGTGGACTCACTCCATATCTTCAGGCTGGTGATATCGGCATCTATCGATACTTCAAGGACATTTTGTATGCTG
>NW_020188969.1:964831-965055 GCF_900000015.1 Plasmopara halstedii
ATTCGCTCAACAGGGTTTGCACGCATGCGCATCACTGTCATTCTTGCGATGAACGCAGCCGGCAGGAAACTGCCACCAATCTTGATCTGGAAAGGAGCTGACAAGGCCAGCTTTGAAAAAACTTGATGGAGTGTACGTCACGTACCAGAAGAAGGCGTGGGTTGACGGTTCGCTGCTCAAGCGCTGGATCGATTTGCAGTTCCCTATGGTAAATGTCAGCAATG
>NW_020188969.1:965065-965264 GCF_900000015.1 Plasmopara halstedii
AGTGAGAGCAGCAATTTCAGCTCCGCCGAGGAGGGAAACGCAGCTTCGACCGAAGTGCCGCCATCAGTGCCCATTCTCGCGCTCGACCACCGAGCTTTGAGATGGCCTGCGCCATGCGCTGTTGCTCGGTCTGGAGCATTTCGGATGCGATGGCCATCTCGACCTCTCTCACCCAGAGCAGGATATTCTCTCCATCCTT
>NW_020188969.1:967373-967519 GCF_900000015.1 Plasmopara halstedii
AACTTTGACGATATCTTCGTCCACAGCCGTGCCGAAGGAGACAAGACGGCTATTGAGGTGCATTTGGGGCACCTCCGTCGAGTGTTGTAGGTCATGAGGGCCAACAAGCTCTATGCCAACATCGACAAGTGCGTCTTTGCGTCACC
>NW_020188969.1:967529-968422 GCF_900000015.1 Plasmopara halstedii
TGTATCCATTGAGAAAAGCTGTTTTGACATCCATCTGCCAAATCTCATAATCATAGTATGCAGCTATTGCTAATAAAATCCTAATTGATTTAAGCATGGCAACAGGCGAGAAAGTCTCCTCATAGTCGATTCCTTGCCTTTGGCGAAACCCTTTCGCTACTAGCCTTGCCTTATAGGTCTCTACCTTTCCATCAGAACCAATTTTCTTCTTGAAAACCCATTTGTTCCCTATAGGTACAATACCTTCAGGTGGGTCAACAAGATCCCAAACTTGATTCTTATACATGGAATCAATCTCGGATTTCATAGCATCAATCCATTTTGAAGAGTCTATATCTGATATAGCTTCTTCATAGGTAAGTGGATCATCTCCATGATCTACTTCTTCATGAGTAGACAACTCTTGTTCTTCTTCATGAAGAAAACCATATCTCACTGGTGGGTGAGATACCCTGGTTGTTCTACGAGGAACAGCTGTAGATGTTTCATCAACGGGTATAGGTTGACTAGATGGATCTATATCCATCTGATCTGTTGGTTGGTCAGAATTCTCCAATTCTAACTCTATTTGCCTTCCTTTGCCTCCTTCTTGAACAAACTGTTGTTCAAGAAATGTGGCATCTCTACTTATCACAACCTTTTGTGAAGTAGGCAAATAAAAATAATATCCAAAACTATCTTTTGGATATCCAACAAATCGACCTCTTTCTGATCTGGTCTCCAATTTATCAGTGTTCAGCTTTTTGATATAAGCTGGACAACCCCAAATCTTAACATGCTTAAGACTTGGTTTTCTTCCATGCCATATCTCATAAGGTGTGGAAGAAACTGATTTTGATGGAATCCTATTCAGAATATACAAAGCTGATTCTAATGCAAATCCCCAAAAGAAG